>NC_058382.1:24047555-24348805 GCF_018350175.1 Felis catus
AAAAGCCCACAGCTAACATCATCCTCAACGGGGAAAAACTGAGAGCTTTTTCCCTGAGATCAGGAACACGACAAGGATGCCCACTCTCACCGCTGCTGTTTAACATAGTGCTGGAAGTTCTAGCATCAGCAATCAGACAACAAAAGGAAATCAAAGGCATCAAAATTGGCAAAGATGAAGTCAAGCTTTCGCTTTTTGCAGATGACATGATATTATACATGGAAAATCCGACAGACTCCACCAAAAGTCTGCTAGAACTGATACAGGAATTCAGCAAAGTTGCAGGATACAAAATCAATGTACAGAAATCAGTTGCATTCTTATACACTAACAATGAAGCAACAGAAAGACAAATAAAGAAACTGATCCCATTCACAATTGCACCAAGAAGCATAAAATACCTAGGAATAAATCTAACCAAAGATGTAAAGGATCTGTATGCTGAAAACTATGAAAGCTTATGAAGGAAATTGAAGAAGATTTAAAGAAATGGAAAGACATTCCCTGCTCATGGATTGGAAGAATAAATATTGTCAAAATGTCAATACTACCCAAAGCTATCTACACATTCAATGCAATCCCAATCAAAATTGCACCAGCATTCTTCTCGAAACTAGAACAAGCAATCCTAAAATTCATATGGAACCACAAAAGGCCCCGAATAGCCAAAGGAATTTTGAAGAAGAAGACCAAAGCAGGAGGCATCACAATCCCAGACTTTAGCCTCTACTACAAAGCTGTCATCATCAAGACAGCATGGTATTGGCACAGAAACAGACACATAGACCAATGGAATAGAATAGAAACCCCAGAACTAGACCCACAAACGTATGGCCAACTCATGTTTGACAAAGCAGGAAAGAACATCCAATGGAAAAAAGACAGCCTCTTTCACAAATGGTGCTGGGAGAACTGGACAGCAACATGCAGAAGGTTGAAACTAGACCACTTTCTCACACCATTCCTAAAAATAAACTCAACGTGAATAAAGAACCTGAATGTGAGACAGGAAACCATCAAACCCTAGAGGAGAAAGCAGGAAAAGTCCTCTCTGACCTCAGCCGCAGCAATTTCTTACTTGACACATCCCCAAATGAAAGGGAATTAAAAGCAAAAATGAAATATTGGGACCTCATGAATATAAAAAGCTTCTGCACAGCAAAGGAAACAATCAAGAAAACTAAAAGACAACCAACGGAATGTGAAAAGATATTTGCAAATGACATATTGGACAAAGGACCAGTATCCAAAATCTATAAAGAGTTCACCAAACTCCACACCTGAAAAACAAATAACCCAGTGAAGAAATGGGCAGAAAACATGAATAGACACTTCTCTAAAGAAGACATCCGGATGGCCAACAGGCACATGAAAAGATGTTCAGCGTCGCTCCTTATCAGGGAAATACAAATCAAAACCACACTCAGGTATCACCTCACGACAGTCAGAGTGGCCAAAATGAACAAATCAGGAGACTCTAGATGCTGGAGAGGATGTGGAGAAACGGGAACCCTCTTGCACTGTTGGTGGGAATGCAAATTGGTGCAGCCGCTCTGGAAAGCAGTGTGGAGGTTCCTCAGAAAATTAAAAATAGACCTACCCTATGACCCAGCAATAGCACTGCTAGGAATTTCCCCAAGGGATACAGGAGTACTGATGCATAGGGCCACTTGTACCCCAATGTTCATAGCAGCAGTCTCAACAATAGCCAAATTATGGAAAGAGCCTAAATGTCCATCAACTGATGAATGGATAAAGAAATTGTGGTTTATATACACAATGGAGTACTACGTGGCAATGAGAAAAAATGAAATATGGCCTTTTGTAGCAACGTGGATGGAACTGGAGAGTGTGATGCTAAGTGAAATAAGTCATACAGAGAAAGACAGATACCATATGGTTTCACTCTTATGTGGACCCTGAGAAATTAACAGGAACCCATGGGGGAGGGGAAGGAAAAAAAACAGGTTAGAGTGGGAGAGAGCCAAAGCATAAGAGACTCTTAAAAACTGAGAACAAACTGAGGGTTGATGGGGGGTGGGAGGGAGGAGAGGGTGGGTGATGGGTATTGAGGAGGGCACCTTTTGGGATGAGCACTGGGTGTTGTATGGAAACCAATTTGTCAATAGATTTCATATTAAAAAAAAAAAAGAAACAAGAAGACATGGCTGTTTTCTCTTTGCCTTGACAGGGTACACCTGTCAAGGCAAAGAGAAAAAGAGAAAGAGAGAGAGAGAGAGAGAGAGAGAGAGAGAGAGAGAGAGAAATACCTTGACTTGTCCCTTGCAATTTCCCTCTATTATTTGACCAGTGACTCCCATTAACAAAATTTAGACAGAAGCTAGTTGGCAAGGGAGCCAAGGGAATGTAGTTACCTGGAATATAAAGGATAGTGAGGGAAGGATAAAAGTCAGCAGGCAAATAACCAGACAAAAGGAAGGGTATGTGCCTGAAGGTGTGGGGCTCCCTGTTTCTGAAAAAGGAAAGATCTACACACGTTAAAGCAGTGTGTGGAGCGTATACAGAGAGGTGGGGTAGTAGTGGAAGTATTCCTACAGTATCAGCTGCATTTAAGCTGCACTGGTGGTATTACCCCAAAAAAGGGAAGAGGTGGGGAATGATTGAATCATCTCTTAGACTTCTTCCAAGGGGTCTTTGGCCACCATGTACAGATACCCACACTGGAGTTAGTTAGCCTAGACACAGACAGAAAGATTCCTGGTGAGTCTTTCACTCCCTTGTAGCCCTCAGGAGCAGGTCTCATTCCTACCTTAACTGGAGAGACTCAAGAAAGTACAATAGTACAGGAAAGCTGGGGTGCAGGGGAGGAGGGGCTTTCATTTCTTAAATTTAGCTTTTCCTCCACCCAATATGAAATAAGTTTATCTCCTTCCACTCCATATAGTTCCAGTTTGAGAAGTTTAAATAGCCAAGTCTGTTATGAAAAATGTGTTTCTGAAAGATAAATGTAAAAATAGAAAGGAACTCAGAAATATTTACCCAGTTCACATCAGAGGCAGTTAAAAACTGGATTTTAAGGCAAATCAAAAATGCTGTGCTCTGGAGGGGTTTGCTTTGGGTTGCCAGAAGACAATGTCCCATGGGGAAGGAGGACCTTTCCAAGTGCAAATCCTGGTGAAAGAATTACCTCCTGCATGCATACTGATTGGACAGAGCTGCTGAAAGTCTGACCCTTTGTTCCTCTTCCAGTCCCTTAGACCTTTGGGGGCAGTTCCTTGTGGCACTGGAAATCTCCATTTAATTCAGAACATTTAATATTTCATGAGATGATCTTGTTCTGTAAGATAATATTAGGCGCCATGGCCTTGACCAGCCTCAGGTGTAATAGATTCAGAGCACACTTGACAGGAAGAGAGCAGAAGCCAGGAGCTGTCATGAGCTCTCTTGAGGCACTCTAGACAGTGCACCCTCAGCAGACTGAGCTGATCACAGTATTGGAAACAAGCAGGCTTCAGTCTACTTGAGGATAGCAGATTCCATATCAAAAATACCATCAGCCATCGCTGCTCAGTGAATTCAGGTCAGCCTTCAGAAATGGGACTCACACAGCCCTTCCTAAGTTCACACAGGTGCTTTCCACGTTTGCAACAAAGCTCCAAGTTCCATCTTGACTGAAGAGTTAATTTAGATATGAAAGTTTCCCTCATTGCCCACAGCATTGTCTGAAACAGAATATTCAAGGATCTTTACAAATCTGCTTCAACCTACCATTCTTCCATCTGATAGGTGTCCCTCAAACATGCTGTGGACTTTCTTTTCTTCCTATCTCCCCCTCTCCCACTGCCTCTCATAATGTTGCATGCACTAGAAATTTTTCTCCAGGTCCCCATCTCCACTCTTGTATTTGAGGAATCCAACACTGTGGGAAGCTTCATAGAAAGCAGGGCCCCTAGCAAGGTCTAGAAGGCCAGACATTTTCTTCTCACCGCACGACTGGGTATGCTCCTGCCCAGTCTAGTGAGTGATTGCTCACAGGTAGCTCAAAGCTCATCCAAGCTTACATGGCAGCAACGAGGATCCAATATAGGGCACAGGAGAAGGACCAGATTTGGCCTCCTATGCCTACCAGGGACAATGGAAGCAGTGATGTCCTTCTATTAAGGCTATTCTTGAGGTGTGACTTTGACTGTTGTTTCTGACTCCAAGCTTCCTATCTATTATCTTGTCCCCAAGCCTCCAAGCTTTCTGTGAGTTCTAGTAAATATCATTTTTGCTCAGGTTAGCTGGTTTCTGTTCTATGCAACCAAAATCCAAGCAGAACTTGAAGGTCCGTCTTAGATGCCATCCTCTCCATGAAATTCTCCCTGACCTTGCTAGCTAATATCAGTTGAGGCCTTGACCCATGCCTCGTCTGTCTCCTCTATTTTGGCTTAGCTCTTGAGAAGCCTCTCTTCTTGTGGAGGACCCAGCTTACAGCTCATCTCATCCTTACAGCTGACTTATCCAGTAGAGATAACTTCAATTTCCCAGCAGTTCCAACAAAAGTCTTGATACCAAGATTTTCTCGATCATCTGTGTCACATGTCCACTCCTGGAGTGGGAGCTAGACCCTCATGAGAGAAAGTGGTAGGAGTACTGAGGGGTAGACAGTGAGCAGGCAGTGCAAGGACAGGCCTGCTCTCTATCCTCATTTGAAACCCAGCCAGGACTGCCCTCCTGTAGGTTTGCTGTAGCCCTCAGTCTCCCACCCTTCAATGTGTGCACCCATCTCTTTCTGTCAAATTCGACATGCCAGATGCTATGCATTGTGCTCCTTCCTCAACTTTTGCTTCCACAAAATGCCTAAATTCCTGCTTTCTGTGCTATACAGATGTCAGACAAGAAAACCTAAGACATCCTTCCCTTTTTAATCATGCTTTAATTTCCCTCCAGTCCCAATACAGATACTTTAAGAGGTGGTTGACAGTTCTTACACTAGATTATGCCTATGACTATTGACATTGAGTCAATATTCAGTTGTGTTCTCTGTGTAAATTCTGCTATTCTGCTTCTCTTTCTCTTCCTCTTTGGCTCCTTCTCTAATCCCCCAGAGCTCTTCATATCCTGATATTTCTTCCAGATGTGAATTCAGGAAACTTCACTATGAATCTCCATCATTTTTTAACACCCAGAATTTTTTTCCTGTAAAGTTCTATTGAAGATCCTTAGAAAAATAATCTCAGGAATGATAGTGTATATTGAACACACTGCTCTGGGAGAAGGAGAGATAATAATACATTACTGAACTGAGAGTTGTATAAAGGTTCAAGTACAATTACACAGTTTATCTTTCATTCTTGCAAAGACCATATAAGACAGGTATTCTTGTTCTCTTTGCAGATGAAGAAAATGAGCCAGAGATGCTAATGCCTTGATCAAGATCATGTAACTAAGATGGCACATTCAAGACTGGTTTTATACCTTCTTTTTCTTCCTTTAAGTTCATTTATTTATTTTGAGAGAGAGAGTGTGCATCAGTGGGGGAGGGACAGGAGGGGCAGAGAGAGAGAGGGAGAGAGAAAAACCCAAGCAGTCTCCATGCTCAGCATGGAGTCTGATGGAGGGCTCAATCCCACAACCATGAGATCATGACTTGAGTCGAAACCAAGAATCAGACACTTATCGGCCTGAGCCAGGTGCTCATGAGCCAGGTGCGTTATGTCTCTTAACAGCCTGAGCCAGGTGCTCATGAGCCAGGTGCGTTATGTCTCTTAATGGCCTGAGCCAGGTGCTGTGCCTGAGCCCAGGCACCCCTGGTTCCCTACCTTCTAATGCCAGGTTTCTAATCTAATTGAAGAAAGAAGGAACATATGAGGGAAACACGACAAACTGATGTTCAGAGGAAGGTGAGACAAATAATACAGAGAAATGAAGAAGGTCTTTGGTAAATCTTGTCCGAACCCTAGAGTCTGCATGAGGGATTATCTCTGGGAAGATAAAGAGATGGGGCTTGCAGGTAGCAGTGCCTTTATTCTAACCTGGATTTATACCTATTTGGGTACAATCTGATTCTTCTGAGAGAGATGTATAAATTCAGAGGAAAAATCACTCAGCTTAAAATCCAGAGACTGTTGAATGAATGACATGATAACACTGTTTACATTATGACATAAAACTTTGCAGTTTACAATATATGTTTGTATAAAAGATCTCATTTACTACTCAAAATAACCCCAGTAGAGTGGGCAGAAGTTTTTCCCCAAAGACTTGAACCTTCATTCATAAGGGAGTAAGCCTGAGTTTGGATTGATTTAGAATTTTCTTCCATTTTTCCATCTTAAAGGATGTCTTGATTGAAATGGCTGACCCCCTTTCTATGGTAATGTAAATATCTTTGACTGGATGGGTGAAAAGAATGAAAATCATTTCCATCAAGCTGAGGAGGTTGTACTTTTCATCCATGGGTGGAATCCTCAGATTGGTAGAACTGCATGCCAGCAGAGCATCATGGTATCTACCAAGCAGGTTTCCATTCTGGAACCTCTCCTTTGGATTTTGCAGTTGAAAAGGAAGAAGATAGAGTGGTATGCTTTTGTGATCAGGAGTGTTTCATGGATATCATTTGGATACTGGCTTATAAGTTAGAAAAAAAAGTCAACTGATGTCTCAGAGAAACCTATTCTACAGAGGCAATGTGGCTATAACCTGAAAGGACTGGAGCCAAGATCAAAACCAGTGCCCACTAAATGAAATTTTAATGGGCTTGAGCTAAGATTAGTATAGAATCTTTCAGACAATTGATAATGTAGAAGATTCTTCATAGATCATAATTCCCCCATCATTCATGTAATGGCTAATGCCAAAAACTCCCAGGAAAAGGCTTTGAACAATTGCTAGAGGTCTTCTCTATCATTCAAGACACTGTCCATAGCCCTCCCCATGACCATGCACAGCTGATATTGACATTTGCACTTGAGTTTGTTTTCTGCTTTGCACCTGAACTTGACCTAGATTCTCCCTGTAGTCCAGCCAGAAGCTTCCTTTACAAGGTGAAGGCAAAGAGAAAAAGGGAAAATTAGGAGCCTCCTAATCTTATAGGTAATGATTTTTAAAGGGCAGAGAATGGCCTTGGCTTTTGAGGTTCAGCTCTGAGCCATATTGTTGGCCAGATGTGCTGGCAGTTGGGGTGGCCACAACAGCACAGACTCAGCAGCACTGTAGGCATTGCCAAGGCAAGCCCACCTGCAGCTATAAGAGAATGCTTCACATGATAATAAAGAATAAGAGTGATAAAGAGGTTCATCCTCTGCCTATCCTGATACCACCTTGTTATCAACCTTAAAAATCTAGGGCTAGATCTCTGTCAAACAATAGTTCAGAAACTGGAATCAACACTTCTCCTTTTCCCTATAGCAACTATTGGTTCAAGTCCTCCATAGTCTGACCACCTTCCTTGCTTTACACTTACCTTTCCATTTTCTGTGGAGCCAATGTGACTTCTTACCACCTGTTCTTCTTGCCTTGTCACTGAAGCATGCAGCCTCTTCAGACCTCAGCTCTGCTAGGTAGAATAACAGGTGTTATTTTATTACTTTCTTCCATTTCCATTTCTTCTCAATTACTAAGGCAGATGACATATCCTTCTTGTAATTTAAACTCCCTTTATTATTACATTCTTGCTACACAGATGCTTCCTTTCAACCAACATGGAATCATCACCATCATATTCAATTTGAATTTTTATGTCTCCATGCTTTTGTGCAACCGAGATCTACACCTGGATCTGTCGTTAAAAATATTGTTGAATCCCTGTGTTTCCTCAAAGGTGATCCCAGCAGCATGCAGTAACAATCCTTACCTCAATGTCCCCATGGCCTGTAACATCCTCAGCACTCAGTCAGTCCTTCCATAAAAATATACAGTATACACCTCTAGTTTTCCTACCACCCTGGAAGCTTTGGATGCAAGTATCTGCCAAAACACAGGGCTGAGCACACAGTGGAGACTCAAAGAATCTGTGCAGCTTCTGATGAAAAGAGAGGTGATAAAACTGATCAACCTGACCTTCAACCCACTGAATTTTACATGTGCCCAATTATATGCATTTTACATGAAACACAAGATCCCAGGCACAGATATTGCAAATGTCCTTTACCTGTCATTATCCACTAAACCCATATTTGTTTTATCTTGAAAGCAAGTGAGAGATGGCAGTTAATCTATAATAGATAATCCCCATTATGGCATTTATTTTTACTGCAGAGACAGACAAAATGACTTGTTCAAAGTAGCCACCTTATAATTCTTCTTATGAGAGATTAGCCCAGCTCCTTTCCTGGGGCAACAATGTATCTTGAAATACATTGGCTCTTTAATTTTTTTAATATTTATTTATTTTTGAGAGAGAGAGAGAACACTCAGAGGAGGGGCAGAGAGAGAGGAAGACACAGAATCTGAAGCAGGCTCCAGGCTCTGGGCTGTCAACAGAGCCCGATGTGGGGCTTGAACTCAGAAACTGTGAGATCATGAGCTGAGACAAAGTTGGATGCTTAACTCACTGAGCCACCCAGGTGCTCAGGCTCTTTAATTTTTTGAGTTTCACCCTTTCACTGTGGTGCATTGCTGTGGAGTCCTCCCAATCCACAGCACAGTGTCTTTGAGGCTATAAGTTTTATGGAGTGTTTTAGAATTGATCAATTTTGCTATTCCCACATTTGGAGAAGGTGAGATTACTTTTTATATACAGATTCTTTCTATATTTTGCAGCAGTCTACCATAAACCTCACATTTTTATTATTCTACCCCCAATATTCATATTACTGTACTTTATTCATAAACAGCTATGATTTTACTTTGAGGTTGGACCTTGTACTAGAAGGAAATAATTATGAATAACGTTGAAAGAAACATTGCTAGAATAACAGATGTCAAAGTGACCCTTTTCTTCTCTTTCTTCCATTTGTCCTTAATTGCTAGGTAGATGTGGTGTTCTCTCTGGCTCTGTGTTTCATTCTCTTGCTTTGTCACTTATAATTTAAGCCTCCTTCATTATTTTCATCAAAGTTGAGGTCAGGCTTAACCTCTGAATCTGCCATTCAGGTTAATATAAAGCATCATCTAATTCCCTGCCTGAAGACAGCTTCTGGTTACTTATTAAAAATGTAGTAATAACAAGGGCACCTGGGTGTCTCAGTCAGTTAAGCAACTTTGGCTCAGGTCATGATCTCAAGGTTCCTGAGTTTGAGCCCCGCATCAGGCTCTGTGCTGACAGCACAGAGCCTGGAGCTTTCTTCAGATTCTGTGTCTTTCTCTCTCTGTGCCCCTCCCCAGCTTACGTTCTGTCTCTCTCTCTCTCTCTCTCTCTCTCTCTCTCTCTCTCTCTCTCTCAAAAAATAATGAATAAAAAACATTTTTAAGAAAATGTAGTAATAAAAAATTTGCGGTAGTCTTTTCTAATGTATATAAATGTTTGACCTCCATGGTAAAGAAAGGAAACTGGTCTGAGGGCACGAGGAAAATGTGAGAAAGAAATTATACTATGAGATGGTTTTGCTGGACAAAAAAAATATTGCTCCCAAACTAATTCTGACAACAGTAAGGAGGAACAGAGTGTTACTAAACCCCAAACTCAGCTGCTCACTGCTTGAAAGGCCAATACTCACAAGAGGAGTTTTGATTGGAAAGGAATTTAAGCTTTTTTCCGGAGGCTGACTATCTGGAGATAAGGTAGACTCTTGTCTAAAAGCCAGTTCCTATAGTTAAGAGGCTGTTTCTTGGTTTACTTCTCTCTCTTTTTCCCTATGCTCATTTGTTTTGTTTCTTAAATTCCACATATGAGTGAAATAATTTGGTATTTGTTTTTCTCTGACATATTTCACTCAGCATAATGCTCTTTCACTCCATCCACATCATTGCAAATGGCAAGATTTCATTCTTTTTATGATATATATCCATATATATCCATATACATATATTAGATATACATATATGAGATATCATATCTATATCTATCCATCAACTGATGAATGGATGGATATATATATATATATATATATATCCATCCATTCATCAGTTGATGAATATTTGGGCTTTTTCCATAATTTGGCTACTGCAGATAATGCTGCTATAAACATTTGGGTGTATATGTCGCTTTATTAAGTATTTTTGTATTCTTTCAGTAAATACTTGTAGTGCAATTGCTGGATCATAGGGTAGTTCTATTTTTAACATTTTGATGAACTTCCATACTGTTTTCCAGAGTGGCTACACCAGTTTGCATTCACACCAACAATGTAAGAGGGTTCCCCTTTCTCCACATTCTCACCAGCACTCATTGTTTCTTGTATTGTTGATTTTAACCATTCTGAGAGGTGTGAGGTGATATCTCATTGTAGTTTTGAACGAACTGATGGTTATCAGTGGGGAGGTGGGTGGGAGTGGGTTAAATAGGTGATGGGGACCTTGTTGTGATGATCACTGGATGTTGTATGTGTAAGTGTTGAATCACTAAATTATACACCTGAAACTAATATTGCACTGTATGTTAACCAATTGGAATTAAAAAAATGAGTTTTATTTGTTTATTTTGAGAGAGAGATAGAGAGAGAGAGAGAGAGAGCATGAGTGTGGTAGGGGCAGTGAGAGAGAATTCCAAGCAGTCTCTGTGCTGTCAGCACAGAGCCCCATGTAGGGTTCCAACTCACAAACTGTGAGATCATGACCTGAGCCAAGATCAAGAGTCAGATGCTTAACTCAACTGAGCCACCCAGGTGCCCCCTAATTAGAGAATTTAAATAAATACTTCTAAAAAACCAATTCCTGATGTTTGTGTCTGTCCCAGAAGCTTTTTTTTAATGACTATTAATTTTTGAGAGAGAGAGAGAGAGAGAGAGAGAGAGAGAGAGAGAGAGAGAAAGTCAGAGCATGAGCAGGGGAGGGACAGAGACAAAGGGAGACACAGAATCTGAAGCAGGCTCTAGGCTCTGAGTTGTCAGCACAGAGCCTGATGCAGGGCTCAAACTCAAGAACTGTGAGATCATGACCTGAGCTGGAAGTCAGATGCTTAACCGACTGAGCCACCCAGGTGCCCCATGTCCCAAAAGTTTTTAAAAGGGTTTAGTGTACTTAGTCAGTAAAAGAAGCACAGTATTCTGCAACATTTTTTGATTACATGCAGGCTTAATGGTGCCAACTACAAATGTTATTTCAGTGGTTGGGGGTTGTATGAGGGGGTTAGATTCTTGTTTTGTGATGTGCTCTGCTCTTTCTGCAAAGGATAGTAAGGTCTAAGATATCCAAAAGGTTAGTAAATTCATTTGTGTGACCTAAGAAAATAAAAACATTTTGCTAAAAAAAAATTGCTAGGCTAATCATAAAGCCAATATGGTTTCAAATAGAGCTGCTAGTCTATGCAGCTTGGGAAAGTTCTGGTCCTTCACTCATTAAGGCCACTGGTCTGTTACAAATCAAGGGTCTTATGTCAGCAAGTAAGGAGTACGTTATCTTGAAGTAAGTTAACCCTTAAGACTAGTTGGAGAGCTGTTATAAGAGGGCAAAGGGTCAGTAAAGGTACCTAGAATTTCTTCTGTGGATCAAAAACAGTGTAAAATCAATCTGTATTTAAGGAAGAAGGATAAAGTAAGCCCCACTACAGGGTCACCATGTTGCTAAGTAATTCAGATAAACTTCAAGAGAAATGACTCTATTGAATTTATTGAAATGGCTCACAGCACTTCAAAAAGAGGATAAAATATATTGATTTGGTTAATAAACTTGAAAAAATTATTAAGTTTGAAATATATGTGCATTCAAATAGGATAGATTCCAATTCATCTGTAAAGTCCCAAGAATTCTACAGGGCTCAGACTTCAGAGCTATAGCCACTTATCACTGGTGTGGCCCATGTATCTGGAAAGATCCTGCATGACCACCACCATCTGCATAACTCCATCTGCTCACCTGTCCATCTGCAACAGGGGCTCCAGGTTAATCTAATGACTAGCAAACTTTTTTTTCCAATCAACTGAAAAAGGGGTTTACTCTGAGCCACTCTCACAAATGGTAGAAGAGTGGGAAGCCTCACCAGGAGCTGTCTTTCCTTGATCCTTCTACTGCAGACTTCTGCTGCCCTAGTTTCCCATCTCTCTGGTGAGAGCAATGTGGTAAAAACAAATGATACAAAAAGAACTTTAGTGTTAGACAGACTGACCTGGGTTCAAATCCTGAGACATAGTAGCTATGTGGCCTTCATAAAGTTGCCAACTCTTTTAAACTTTGGGTTCTCAAACTATCTTGAAGAATTTTTTTTGTGGACTGCAAAAGCCAATATATAGAATGCCCCATCAGGATAATACCTGACATGTAATAGATACTCAATAAATAGAAAACAAAGTAAATGTAGAAAATAATTGCCCTCCTCTGCCTCTGAAAAACTGGGATGGACAGTGCCAAATATGTCCAGACAGATACTTTATATCAGATTTTTTTCTGCTGCTTATGTGAAATAATAATTTGGGATATAACATGTGGGGATGTATATTTCATTTTCTAGTTCTGCTATCAATGCACCTTATCTTGACCTGAGCACAACCACGTTCACATTTGGAGATACACCATAAATAATTTATTTTAAGTTGAAATTTCTTAGGAAAAAAAGGTATGATGAAATTTAAATAAAAGTGTTTTGTTGTCATTGTTTTGTTGAATTTGTCTCAAAGTTATATATATGCTTACTATTCAAAGGTTAAATTGTCCTTAGGCTGATCACACACACAAAAAATCTATCCTATCCTTTCCTCTCAGTTTCTCAGAGCACTCCTTTTAATATTTAGCCATTTCTTTTGGTATTTACACCGACACTTCTAAATAACACGTTTCTGTTTTCAGCATCATCTTTTGACTTCCCACTCTGAAAGGTCAGTATTAGTTATTCGCCACCATCTCACACATACGTTTACAAACTTCCCATTCTTCATCTCCAGACAGAGAATTATAAATCTTGTTAGTAAAAGCCTATTGACAAATGTTCCATTTTGTGGCTGTTGAGCCATTCTCATACAATCTAATCTATCCCCATCACCATCCTGAAATTTATATTGATCCTTTTTCCCCCTACATTTCTAGGTAGTCACCACTAATGCATCCCCCCAAATCTCAGCCAACTGTGTAAATTTACCCTTAGTACAGTTAAATACACTGGGTATTTCATAAGTTTCATTTGCTTGGAGTTAATTATCCCAGTACAAAAACAGCCCCTCTAGTCAGTTTGTCCTCTAGGCTTGGTTTACAACTATCCTCCTAGGGTCTCCCTTTACTGTTATCCTAGGGTAATCTTCACCTTCCATGAGTCAGATCCCCTGTATTGAGAGTCTCTGTTTTACTGTTTCTTGGTTTACTCTCTCATTTTAGATTTTGTTAGATTATATTTTTCATTAGATTCCTGGAGAATAGTGTAAAGATGGTTCATTTTTTGAGAATTTATACTCCTGAAAGTAATTATGTCATTATCCTTACAGTTTAACAATGTATAGAGTTCTAGGTTTGATAATTTCTTTCATAATTATAAAGGTATTTCTTCCTTGTCTTTTAGCTTCCAGGCTTGTACTTGAGAAGTCCAAAGGAATTCTAAGCAATGAACTTTTGTATGCTATCTAGTTTTGTCCTCGCTAAAAACTTCTATTTGTCTTCATTGTTCCAACATTTTTACAGCTTTAGTGTGAGTCTATTAACCAGAGTACTGGAAAACTTTTTCTGTAATGAACTATGCAGTAAATATTTTAAACATTGCAGGCTGAGAAGCAAAATCAAGAATATCATGTTGGTACTTATATGATCATATAAAATGTAACCATTTAAAAATGTAAATATCCCTTCAAATCCTGAGACATATGAAAACAAGTAGGGGCCAGAATTGGTAGTGGTTTGCTGGCCATTGGACTAGGTCAACCATTTTACTGGGCATTTCACAAGCCTTAAAAACTGACAATCCATGTTCTTCACTTCTTTTTCTAATGATTACCTCTTCTCCAATTTCTCTGTTCGGTCTTTAAAATTTATATTATTTGGATATTGGGTCTTCTGGATTTATTTTTCTTCCCCTGTTCTATTTTTTTTGTCTTTTTCTTTTTTTTTTTTTTTGGTCTGTTTTTAATTGAGTAACTTGACAAATATGCTGATAAGTACATGAGCACATGAATAGATATTTACCCTGATGTTTTTGTAATGTAAGTGCCTTCTCTGACTTCCCAGCACCTTCAGGAGTTAGCTTTTCTCTGTCTAGTTGCCAGGTTCTAATGTTTTCATTCCTCTAATGTTCTAACCTTTTATTTTTGCTCTTGGGGGTACCATGATTGGCTTTAAAAATTAATCTTTTCACTATCATGGGATATCTGGATAAGATAGGTAATTAGAAAACAAAGGCAAGTGTTTGGTCCACCATCCCTAAACAGAGGTCTATACTTAATAGATTATTAAATAGGAGTAAATAAATTATGGATTTAACTATCTACTAAATTAATGAAAACTGATGAGGGAATGAACATAAGGCAAGCTGACAGACCATAACTCCCCCTCCCCCCACCTCCAGGTGGGATATGTGTGATATTCCTGTGCACTCCTGGCTGCCCAAGAACAAACAAAAGGGGAAAAAATGATTAACTGATAGAGATCATAGTCTTGCTGGGCCTAAAAGTCTCATTCACCTGTCCAAAGTGATGTGAGAAACAAAGGCAGAAGGAAAGGGCAGATAAAACTAAATTTCCTTATAACCTGCAGCCCATTGACAAATAAGGTTGGCAGAGTGAAACCTTTCTCCGGGAACTCCTTACTGTCTTTTTAATGCCTTGCCAGAGGGAAAAAAGCTACCTTACCTTGACAATAACTAGGCTTCCGGTATCCTGTGAGTCTTCTTTAGCATATGAAAATCTCGCTGGAAACTTCCCCTGGACTTTACCTCCCCCAACTCCATAGTATATAACCAGTCTCTCCTCTTGGTCCCTGGGCAGCTTTTCTGCCCATGGGCCCTGTCCTCATGCTTCAATAAAATCACCTTTTTGCACCAAAGACGTCTTCAAGAATTCTTTCCTGGTTGTTGGCTCCAGACCCCACGAACCCCACCACTATCACCCCCAAAACTTCAACACTATCATTATAATAATATCTACAGCTAAAGCTTGTTGAATTCTTAGTATATAATAAGCTCTGAGTTCAGTGCTTTACATGTATTATCTTTTTTAAGCTTCTCCACCTCTAAGATACTTATTACTCAGCTTTACAAATGAGGAAACAAAAATTCCTACAGAATAAATAATTTGCCCAAAGTCACATAGATGGACAAGGGTCAGAGGGAGATTCAAACCCAGATAATCTGATCCCAAACTTAAAATTAATTTTACTATAGTATCTACATCATAAAAACAAAAACTTCTCTTGATAGGTACTTCTAGCTAGGACTTGAAAATTAAAGATGTGGTTCACAAAAAAGGAATGGTGTCTGATTTTTGAAAAATAGAAGAACTATAGATTTTTAAATAGACTTTTATAGTATAAAACATATAGACATGTAGAAGGAAAAAAAGAACTTTAAATCATTTTGTTACAGACTTTTATTTTATTATAAGCCTAACATTACTAATTTTCAGAAGGCCAAAAATCTGATTATATAGTATTTATGTACTCGTATATTTGCCAACACATTTATCCATTTATTCAATCATTAACACATTTGTTCATTTACTCATTCATATAACAAGCATTTATTGAGAATTCCTTGGCTATATTATGCTGTCATTAATTGCTATTTCAAACTACTCAGCTGAAGCCTGCTTCTCAGAAACAAATATGTGACACTTCTCTGACTCAGAGACATTTCTCTTTCAGATTATATTTTCTTTGTGATAAATCAAATTATAATTAGATGATAATTCAGAGACATATCTTGACCTAATTTTTCATAATTATTATATATAACAGGCTTGATATTTTTTCTATGTAAGAGATTTTTTTTCCAGAAGTATACACATCTTCTTTTTCTACAAACAAAAACTCAAGAAATCACTCTAGTAAGGAATTTAATAAGAATGAAAATCAAAGTAGAGTTGGGAGGAGATGAGGATCAGTCACTCTAATAAAGATCTTATCAGGAGATAGGTTTTCCATTAGGAACCATAGAAAGCTTGCCCTCACCCAGAAACCCCTTATCAAACAATAATCACAGCAAAGAGAGGAGAAACTTCTCTTTTTTTAAATATGAAATTTATTGTCAAATTGGTTTCCATACAACACCCAGTGCTCATCCCAACAGGTGCCCTCCTCAATACCTATAACCCATCCCCCCTCCTACCCCTCATAAACCCTCAGTTGGTCTCAGTTTTTAAGAGTCTCTTATGTTTTCGCTCCCTCCTTCTCTGAACATTTTTTCCCTTCCCTTCTCCCATGGACTTCTGTTAAGTTTCTCAGGATCCACATAAGAATGAAAACATGTGGTATCAGTCTTTCTCTGTATGACTTATTTCACTTAGCATAACACTCTCCAGTTCCATCCACACTGCTACAAAAGGCCATATTTCATTCTTTCTCGTTACCAAGAAGAATTCCATTGTGTATATAAACCACAATTTATTTATGCATTCATCAGTTGATGGACATTTAGGCTCTTTCCATAGATTGGCTACTGTGGACAGTGCTGCTATAAACATTGGGGTACAAGTGCCCCTATGCATCAGCACTTCTGTATCCCTTGGGTAAATTCCTAACAGTGCTATTGCTGGGTCATAGGGTAGATCAATTTTTAATTTTTTGAGGAACGTCCACACTGTTTTCCAGAGTGGGTGCACCAGTTTGCATTCCCACCAACAGTGCAAGAAAGTTCCCGTTTCTCCACATCCTCGCCAGCATCTATAGTCTCCTTATTTGTTCATTTTAGCCACTGACTGGCGTGAGGTGGCATCTGAGTGTGGTTTTGATTTGTATTTCCGTGATGAGGAGTGACGTTGAGCATATTTTCATGTGCCTGTTGGCCATCTGGATGCCTTTTTTAGAGAAGTCTCTATTCATGTTTTCTGCCCATTTCTTCACTGGATTATTTGTTTTTTGGGTGTGGAGTTTGGTGAGTTCTTTATAGATTTTGGATACTAGCCCTTTGTCCGATATGTCATTTGCAAATATCTTTTCCCATTCCATCGGTTGCCTTTTAGTTTTGTTGATTGTTTCCTTTGCAGTGCAGAAGCTTTTTATCTTCATGAGGTCCCAATAGTTCATTTTTGCTTTTAATTCCCTTGCATTTGGGGATGTGTCAAGTAAGAAATTACTGCGGCTGAGGTCACAGAGGTTTTTTCCTGCTTTGTCCTCTAGGGTTTTGATAGTTTCCTGTCTCACATTCAGGCCCTTTATCCATTTTGAGTTTATTTTTGTGAATGGTGTCAGAAAGTGGTCTGGTTTCATCCTTCTGCATTTTGCTGTCCAGTTCTCCCAGCACCATTTGTTAAAGAGACTGCCTTTTTTCCATTGGATATTCTTTCCTGTTTTGTCAAAGATTACTTGGCCATACTTTTGTGGGTCTAATTCTGGGGTTTCTATTCCATTTCATTGGTCTCTGTGTCTGTTTTTGTGCCAATGCCATGCTGTCTTGATGATTACAGCTTTGTAGTAGAGGATAAAGCCTGGGATTGTGATGCCTCCAGCTTTGGTCTTCTTCTTCAAAATTACTTTGGCTATGCGGGGTCTTTTGTGGTTCCATACAAATTTTAGGATTGCTTGTTCTAGCATCGAGAAGAATGCTGGTGCAATTTTGATTGGGATTGCATTGAATGTGTAGATTGCTTTGGGTAGTACTGACATTTTAACATTAATTATTCTTCCAATCCATGAGCACGGAATGGTTTTCCATTTCTTTATATCTTTTTCAATTTCCTTCATAAGCTTTCTATAGTTTTCAGCATACAGATCTTTTACATCTTTGGTTAGGTTTTTCCTAGGTATTTTATGCTTCTTGGTGCAATTGTAAATGGGATCAGTTTCTTTATGTCTTTCTCTTGCTTCATTGTTAGTGTATATGAATGCAACTAATTTCTGTACATTGATTTTGTATCCGGCGACTTTGTTGAATTCATGTATCACTTCTAGCAGACTTTTGGTGGAGTCTATCGGGTTTTCCATGTATAATATCATGTCATCTGCAAAAAGTGAAAGCTTGACTTCAATTTTGCCAATTTTGATGCCTTTGATTTCCTTTTGTTGTCTGATTGCTGATGCTAGCACTTCCAACACTATGTAAAACAACAGCGGTGAGAGTGGACATCCCTGTCGTGTTCCTGATCTCAGGGGGAAAACTGTCAGTTTTTCGCCATTGAGGATGATATGAGCTGTAGGCTTTTCATAAGTGGCTTTTATGGTGTTTAAGTATGTTCCTTCTATCCCGACTTTCCTGAGGGTTTTTATTAAGAAAGGATGCTGAATTGTGTCAAATGCTTTTTGTGCAACGATTGACAGGATCATATGGTTCTTATCTTTGCTTTTATTAATGTGATGTATCACATTGATTGATTTGCAAATGTTGAACGAGTCCTGCATCCCAGGAATGAATCCCACTTGATCATGGTGAATAATTCTTTTTACATGCTGTTGAATTTGATTTGCTAGTATCTTGTTGAGAATTTTTGCATCCATATTCATCAGGGATATTGGCCTGTAGTTCTCTCTCTCTCTTTTTTTTTTTCTGGGTCTCTGTCTGGTTTGGGAATCAAAGTAATGCTGGCTCCATACAATGAGTCTGCAAGTTTTCCTTCCATTTTTTTTTTTTGGAACAGTTTGAGAAGGATAGGTATTATCTCTGCTTTAAATGCCTGGTAGAATTCCCCAGGGAAGCCATCTAGTCCTGGACTCTTTTTTGTTGGGAGATTTTTGACAACTGATTCAATTTCTTCTCTGGTTATGGGTCTGTTCAAGTTTTCTATTTCTTCCCGTTTGAATTTTGGAAGTGTGTGGGTGCTTAGGAATTTGTCCATTTCTTTCAGGTTTTCCGGTTTGTTGGCATATAATTTTTCATAGTATTCCCTGATAATTGCTTGTATTTCTGTGGGATTAGTTGTAATAATTCCATTTTCATTCATGATTTTATCTATTTGGGTCATCCCCCTTTTCTTTTCGAGAAGTGTGGCTAGCAGTTTATCAATTTTGTTTATTTTTTCAAAAAACCAACTCTTGGTTTCACTGATCTGCTCTACACTTTTTTTAGATTCTATATTTTTTATTTCTGCTCTGATCTTTATTATTTCTCTTCTTCTGCTGGGTTTGGGTTGTCTTTCCTGTTCTGCTTCTATTTCCTTTAGGTGTGCACTTAGATTTTGTATTTGGGATTTTTCTTGTTTCTTGAGATAGGCCTGGATTGCAATATATTTTCCTCTAAGGGCTGCCTTTGCTATATCCCAAAGCGTTTGGATTCTTGTATTTTCATTTTCATTTGTTTCCATATATTTTTAAATTTCTTCTCTAATTGCCTGGTTGACCCATTCATTCTTTAGTAGGGTGTTCTTTAACGGCCATGCTTTTGGAGGTTGTCTAGACTTTTTCCTGTGGTTGATTTCAAGTTTCATAGCACTGCGGTCTGAAAGTGTGCATGGTATGATCTCAGTTGTTTTATACTTATGAAGGGCTGTTTTGTGACCCAGCATGTGATTTATCTTGGGGAATGTTCCATGTGCACTCGAGAAGAAAGTATATTCCGTTGCTTTGGGATGCAGAGTTCTAAATATATCTGTCAAGTCCATCTGATCCAATCATTCAGGGTCCTTGTTTCTTTATTGATCCTGTGTCTAGATGATCTATCCATTGTTGTAAGTGGGGTACTAAAGTCCTCTGCAATTACCACATTCTTATTAGTAAGGTCACTTGTGTTTGTGATTAATTGTTTTATATACCTGGGGGCTCCCGTATCCGGCACATAGACATTTATAATTGTTAGCTCTTCCTGATGGATAGACCCTGTAATTATTATATAATGCCCTTCTTCATCTCTTGCTACAGCCTTTAATTTAAAGTCTAGTTTGTCTGATTATGTATGGCTACTCCAGCTTTCTTTTGACTTCCAGTAGCATGATAGAGAGTTCTCCATCCCCTCACCTTCAATCTGAAGGTGTCCTCAAGTCTAAAATGAGTCTCTTGTAGAGAGACACCAAATAGATGGGTCTTATTATTTTTTTTTTATCCATTCTGATACCCTGTGTCTTTTGGTTGGAGCATTTATTCCATTTACATTCAGTGTTAAGGGTCATTGTGATGTCTGTAGGTTTCATGCTTGTAGTGATGTCTCTGGTCCTTTGTGGTCCTTTGCAACATTTCACTCACAGAATCCCCCTTAGGATCCCTTGTAGGGCTGGTTTAGTGGTGATGAATTCCTTTACTTTTTGTTTGTTTGGGAAGACCTTTATCTCTCCTTCTATTCTGAATGAAGTCTTGCTGGATAAAGAATTCTAGGCTGCATATTTTTCCTATTCATCACATTGAAGATTTCCTGCCATTCCTTTCTGGCCTGTCAAGAGTCAGTAGATAGGTCTGCCACTCATCTTATGGGTCTCCCTTTATATGTTAGAGTGTGTTTATCCCTAGCTGCTTTCAGAATTTTCTCTTTATCCTTGTATTTTGCCAGTTTCACCATGATATGTCATGCAGAAGATCGATTCAAGTTACTTCTGAAGGGAGTTCTCTGTGCCTCTTGGATTTCAATGTGTTTTTCCTTCCCCAGGTCAGGGAAGTTCAAGTACACCTTCACCCCTTTCTCTCTCTCTTCTTCTGGAATTCCTATGATACGGATATTGTTCTGTTTGAATGCATCGCTTAGTTCTCTAATTCTCCCCTCATATCCCGGTTTTTTTTTTCTTATCTCTCTTTTTCTCAGCTTCCTCTTTTTCCATAATTTTATCATCTAATTCACTTATTCTCTCCTCTGGCTCTTCAATCCGTGCTATGGCCGCCTCCATTTTATTCTGCACCTCATTTTTAGCATTTTTTAGCTCCTCATGACTATTTCTTAGTCCCTTGATCTCTGTAGCAATAGATTCTCTGCTGTCCTCTATGCTTTTTTCAAGCCCATCGATTAATTTTAAGACTATTATTCTAAATTCTTGGTCTGTTATATTGCTTAAATCTTTTTTGATCAATTCGTTATCTGTCACTACTTCCTGGAGTTTTTTTTTTTTTTGAGGATAATTCTTCCATTTCATCATTTTGGATGGTCCCTGCAGTAGCTCCAAACTGCAGGGCACATCCCCTGTGCTGTTGTGAGAAACTTGTGTTGGTGGGCTGGACCACAGTCAGACCTGATGTCTGCCCCCACCTCATCACTGGGGCCACATTCAGACTGGTGTGTACCTTATCTTCCCCTCTCCCAGGGGCTGGACTCACTGTGGAGTGGTGTGGCCCCTGTCTGGGCTACTTGCACACTGCCAGGCTTGTGGTAATGCTTTGATGGGATCTGGCCAAGGGTCTATTAGCCGAAGTGGATCTGCATGGTGCACAGGGGCAGGAGGGGCAGGCTAAGCTTGCTTTGCCATCAGTGGTCCTCTGCAGGAGGGGCCCTGAATCACTGGGAGGGAGGCAGACCTGTTGGAGGGATGGATCCATAGAGACGCAGCATTGGGCATTTGCGCAGTGCAATCAAGTTCAGTGATGGGAATTGGTTCCTTTGGAATTTCGGTTGGGGAATGGGAGAGGGAGATGGCACTGGTCAGCACCTTTGTTTGCCGCTGAACTGAGCTCTCTCTTCCAGGGGCTCAACAACTGTCCCTCCCGTGTCCTCTCACCCTCCCCGCTCTCCGAGCTCAGAGCTGTTAACTTTTCACATTCCAGATGTTAAGTCCCTCTGGCTGTCAGAACTCACAGAGTCCAGCCTCTCTCCTTTTGCTAGCCAGACTTTGGGGGTTCTGCTTTGCCAGACGGGCTTCCCCTCCACAGTCCCAGCTCCCTCCTGCCAGTCCGTGTAGCATGCACTGCCTCTCTGCCCTTCCTACCCTCTTCTGTGGGCCTCTTGTCTATGCTTGGCTCTGGACAGTCCATTCTTCCAGTCTTCTGGCGGTTTTCTGGGTTATTTAGGCAGTTGTGGCTGGAATCTAAGGGATCAGCAGGACATGGTGAGCCCAGTGTCCTCCTATGCCGCCATCTTCCTGGACCCAAAAGTTCTGCTTATGAGTTTTTCCTACACTACAGAGAATACACACATAAGGCCAGTCACTCAGCAGTCAGCCAGTATTTATTAAGCATAATGGCATTTGAATTCAGCCTGGATCTCTGATTGTAATGTTTCAGTACTGTATTAGAGGTTATTAATGATAGTTGCAATTATTATCAGTGATTGTTGTGTGGTTGGGAGCACCAGAGGCAGAACTTTTGGGTCCGGGAAGATGGCGGCATAGGAGGACACCCATTTACAATTGCGCCAAGAAGCATAAAATACCTAGGAAAAACCTAACCAAAGATGTAAAAGATCTGTATGCTGAAAACTATAGAAAGCTTATGAAGGAAATTGAAAAAGATATAAAGAAATGGAAAACCATTCCGTGCTCATGGATTGGAAGAATAATTAATGCTAAAATGTCAGTACTACCCAAAGCAATCTACACATTCAATGCAATCCCAATCAAAATTGCACCAGCATTCTTCTCGATGCTAGAACAAGCAATCCTAAAATTTGTATGGAACCACAAAAGACCCCGCATAGCCAAAGTAATTTTGAAGAAGAAGACCAAAGCTGGAGGCATCACAATCCCAGGCTTTATCCTCTACTACAAAGCTGTAATCATCAAGACAGCATGGCATTGGCACAAAAACAGACACAGAGACCAATGAAATGGAATAGAAACCCCAGAATTAGACCCACAAAAGTATGGCCAAGTAATCTTTGACAAAACAGGAAAGAATATCCAATGGAAAAAAGGCAGTCTCTTTAACAAATGGTGCTGGGAGAACTGGACAGCAAAATGCAGAAGGATGAAACCAGACCACTTTCTGACACCATTCACAAAAATAAACTCAAAATGGATAAAGGGCCTGAATGTGAGACAGGAAACTATCAAAACCCTAGAGGACAAAGCAGGAAAAAACCTCTGTGACCTCAGCCACAGTAATTTCTTACTTGACACATCCCCAAATGCAAGGGAATTAAAAGCAAAAATGAACTATTGGGACCTCATGAAGATAAAAAGCTTCTGCACTGCAAAGGAAACAATCAACAAAACTAAAAGGCAACCGATGGAATGGGAAAAGATATTTGCAAATGACATATCGGACAAAGGGCTAGTATCCAAAATCTATAAAGAACTCACCAAACTCCACACCCAAAAAACAAATAATCCAGTGAAGAAATGGGCAGAAAACATGAATAGAGACTTCTCTAAAAAAGGCATCCAGATGGCCAACAGGCACATGAAAATATGCTCAACGTCACTCCTCATCACGGAAATACAAATCAAAACCACACTCAGATGCCACCTCACGCCAGTCAGAGTGGCTAAAATGAACAAATAAGGAGACTATAGATGCTGGCGAGGATGTGGAGAAACGGGAACTTTCTTGCACTGTTGGTGGGAATGCAAACTGGTGCACCCACTCTGGAAAACAGTGTGGACGTTCCTCAAAAAATTAAAAATTGATCTACCCTATGACCCAGCAATAGCACTGTTAGGAATTTACCCAAGGGATACAGAAGTGCTGATGCATAGGGGCACTTGTACCCCAATGTTTATAGCAGCACTGTCCACAGTAGCCAATCTATGGAAAGAGCCTAAATGTCCATCAACTGATGAATGCATAAATAAATTGTGGTTTATATACACAATGGAATTCTTCTTGGTAACGAGAAAGAATGAAATATGGCCTTTTGTAGCAGTGTGGATGGAACTGGAGAGTGTTATGCTAAGTGAAATAAGTCATACAGAGAAAGACTGATACCACATGTTTTCATTCTTATGTGGATCCTGAGAAACTTAACAGAAGTCCATGGGAGAAGGGAAGGGAAAAAATGTTCAGAGAAGGAGGGAGCGAAAACATAAGAGACTCTTAAAAACTGAGACCAACTGAGGGTTTATGAGGGGTAGGAGGGGGGATGGGTTATAGGTATTGAGGAGGGCACCTGTTGGGATGAGCACTGGGTGTTGTATGGAAACCAATTTGACAATAAATTTTATATTTAAAAAATAAGAAACTCCTACAAATAAGTATATGTAAACAAATGGGAAAATCAGGAGAAATAGACAAATTCCTAAAAACATACAGTATACAAAAAATGATTCAGAGAGAAATGGAAAATCTGAACCGTCCAATCACTAGTAATGAAATTGAATCAGTAATCAAAAAACTCCCAAAAAACAAAAGTCCAGGACCAAATGAATTTGCAGATGAATTCTGCCAAAGATTTAGAGTTGATATCTATCCTTTTCAGTCTCTTCCAAAAAAATTGAAGACAAAGGAACACTTCCAAATTTATTCTACAAAGTCATCATTACCCTCTTACCAAACAAGACAAAGAAACCACCTAAAAGGAAAATTACAGGCGCGTCTGGGTGTCTCGGTTGAGTGTCTACTCTTGATGTGACAGTTCATGAGTTCAAGCCCCACATTAGATTCCACACTAACAGTGAGGAGCCTGCTTGTGATTCTCTCTCTCTTCTCTCTTTCTTCCCCTTCCCTGCTTGCACTATGTCTGTCTAAATAAGTGAACTGAAAACTAAAAGAAAGGTAAAATTACATCCCAATAACCTTGATGAACAGAAATGCAAAAATTCTCAACAAAACATTAGCAAACCAAATTGAACAACATATTCAAAGGCTCATACGCAATTATCTAGTAGACTTTATTCCAAGAATGCAAGGATTATTCAATATCTGAAAGTCAATCAACATGATACATCACATTAACAAAGAAAAAAGGATAAAAATCATATGATCATCTCAATAGATACAGAAAAATATTTAATAAAATTCAACATCCATTTTATCTGTAGCTTGCTTTGGGTGGTATAAATATTTCAACAATATTTGTTTTTCTAATCTATGAACATGGAATATTATTTCCCTTTCTTTGTGTTTTCTCCAGTTTGTTTCATCAATGTTTTATAGATTTTAGAGTACAGGTCTTTCACCTCTTTGGTTGGGTTTATTACTAGGTATCTTATAGTTTTGGTGCAATTATAAATGGGATTGTTTTCTGAATTTCTTTCTCTGCTGCTTAATTAATAGTATATAAAAATGCAACAGATTTATGCCCATTGATTTTGTATTCCAAGACTTTATGGAATTTATTTATCAGATCTAGTAGTTTTTTGGTGAGGCTTTTGGGTTTTCTATATAGGGTATCATCATCTGCAACTAATGAAAGTTTCACTTCTTCCTTACCAATTTGAATGCCTTTTTCTTCTTTTTTGTTGTCTGATTGTTGTGGCTAAAATTTCCAGTACTATGTTGAATAAAAATGGTGAGAGTAGACATCCTTGTATTGTTCCTGACCTTATAGGAAAAGCTCACTATATGAATCACTATATGATATACCTGAAACTAATTAAACTGTATGTTAATTATACCAGAATTAAAATAAAGCCTCAAAAAATATTCCATTTTTATGAGTGAGTATATGTATGTATGTACTGACTATAATATATATATGCTGATAGAACTACACAACTACAGGCAGAGAAGAGGCCACTTTGAGGACAGTAGGAAATGTAGAGTTGTGGTTTAGAAAAGAAATGGGTCATAGCTGCTGTGGAAGGGAGGGAGCCCTGGTTATTGACAAAGGTGAGAATGAGAGGAATGTGTAAGGATAAGTAGAAGGAGAACACTTTCCCCAAAGCCATTGATTGGGGGAAAGGAGGGGCTGAAATCCATGAGTCTTTGCAACAAGCAAGGCTCAAAGATAGGAGTTTCAGAGGTCCCCAGGCTTGGCTGTGATAGGGACCTGAGGATGCTGCCTTATTCCTAGAGCAGAGGCAAGTAAATAACCCCATGATCTAAGGGACACATAGAAATGGTCTTCCTACTTTTTCAAATGCATCAGTGAAAGGTAGCATTCCCTCTCCAGGGACCAAAACAAAACAAAACAAACACAGTGTGTGTCATTTCTTTCCTGTGGCCCTCAGCACAGTCACAGAGACATATGCTGAGGACAGCTAACAGGGACACTCTTGTTTAGATTGTTTGCTCTAAATCCCACACCCTTGTGTTTGGGTGCAACTGACCTTCTGCATCAAACCTGCATCAGTCTCAGTGCAATGAAACCCTTTCCCAGAGGGCCAGTGCAGTTTCCTGCTATACCAGGTCCCTGAAGTTTGTAATTTTAAATGTCAGCAGACCTGGTTAGAGTAGAACTCAAGGTGCCCTGTGCTTCTCTAGGCAGACAAATGACCCAGAGACAGAGAATGTGAAATTAGCAATCTGAAAGATGCCTGTGACACCAAAAGGGAAATTATTTGCTTCTCTGGAAGTGCTTCCCTGAGAGCAGCAAGCATGGACTCCCCTCTTTATTTTTTTTATTTTATTTGTTTATTTATTTATTTATTTATTTTTGGTTTAAACAATACAAATTTATTATCTTAGAGTTTTAGAGATCTGATTTCTCAGTGAGCTAAAATCAAGGTGTCCACAAGGCTGTGTTCTCTTTGATGCTCCAGGGGAGAATCTATTTCCTTGTGTCTTTTAGCTTTTAAAGGCTCTTTTCATTCCTTGGCTTATGATGCTCTTCCATCTTATTTATTTATTTTTTAAATATATGAAATTTATTGTCAAATTGGTTTCCATACAACACCCAATGCTCATCCCAAAAGGTGCCCTCCTCAATACCCATCATCCACCCTCCCCTCCCTCCCACCCTCCATCAGCCCTCAGTTTGTTCTCAGTTTTTAAGCGTCTCTTATGCTTTGGCTCTCACCCACTCCCAACCTCTTTTTTTTTTTCCTTCCTCTCCCCCATGGGTTCCTGTTAAGTTTCTCAGGGTCCACATAAGAGTGAACACATATAGTATCTGTCTTTCTCTGTATGGCTTATTTCACTTAGCATAACACTTTCCGGTTCCATCCACGTTGCTACAAAGGGCCATATTTCATTCTTTCTCATTGCCATGTAGTACTCCATTGTGTATATAAACCACAATTTCTTTTTCCATTCATCAGTTGATGGACATTTAGGCTCTTTCCATAATTTGGCTATTGTTGAGAGTGCTGCTATAAACATTGGGGTACAAGTGCCCCTATGCATCAGTACTCCTGTATCCCTTTGGACTCCCCTCTTTAGGGACAAAGGAGTAGCTTGGCACCATTTCCCTCCCCTGCCCTTCAGCATAAACCAACTTCAGTAAACAGCACAGTGCCAACACTAGCTGCTTAACCCCAAGCCCCCTCTTTCACCAGATCCCACCCACCTGCACTCCACTTGTATTGTTTTTCTAGGGCAAATGTGCCTAATGACCAGTGCAGCTAGTCCCTCCCCCTGAAGACCAGCACGCAACATTTCTACTCATCACAGAGTTCAAAAACTCGAATTCTACTGAAATAGCATCAGATCTCTTTTGGCAAGCTAGCAAGAGCACACTGAGCTAAAATGTTCCACACTACAGCCAAGGTCCAAACACTCACCACTGCAGACAAGGAGAAATACTGCAGAGGACTGACCTGAAAGAGAGAACAGCCATAACAAAGCAGCAGAGTACATACAGCATATATCAGAGACACTTCCTGAAGTACCAGTTCCTGGACATTATCTGACCTCTTCTTCATAAAGCCATTACTCTCAGGAGCAGGAACCATAATAGATTTTCCTAACACAGAATAAGATAGGGACATATCAAAGTGCCAGTTATTTTGGGAGCTGATCCCCAAAGAAAGAACAAGATCACACCAGGGACATAATCCAAAAAGATATAAGTAATCTGCCTGATCCAGAATTTAAAGCAACAATCGTAAAGATACTAGCTAATCTTGAGAAAAGCATAGAAGACATCAGGGAGACCCTTAAAGTAGAGATAAGAGAACTAAAAATCAATAAGGCCAAAATGGAAAATGTGATAACCAAGTATTGAAACCAAGTGGCTGCAATGACCACAAGGATAATAGCACTCATATCATAAGAGTCCCAGAAAATGAAGACAGAGAAAAAGAGGCAGAATTTATATTTGGACAAATTGTAGCTAAAATCTTCCCTAATGTTGGGAAGGACACAAACATCAAAATCCAAGAAGCACAGAGAGCTCTCATTAAATTCAACAAAAGCCAAACATTGTCAAGGTATATCATAGTCAAATTCACAAAGTATACAAAGAAAGAATCTTGAAATCAACAAGGGAAAAAAGTCCT
This sequence comes from Felis catus, assembly GCF_018350175.1. Lineage (NCBI taxonomy): Eukaryota > Metazoa > Chordata > Mammalia > Carnivora > Felidae > Felis > Felis catus. Next base: position 24,075,824 of record NC_058382.1, read on the forward strand.
TAACATACAAGGGAAGACAGATCAGTTCCACAGCAAATTTTTTTCACAGAAACTTGGCAAGCCAGAAAGGACTGACGGGATATTTTCAACATGCTGAATAAGAAAAAATATGCAGCCAAGACTTCTTTACCCAACAAGGCTGTCATTCAGAAGAGAAGGAAAGATAAAAGAATTCTCAGACATACAAGAACTAAAGGAGTTTATGACCATATAAACAGCCTTGAAATAAATTTTAAGGGGGACTCATTGAGTGGATTGCAAAAACAAACAAACAGAAGCAGCAAAGGACTACAAAGGACCAGAGAACATAAACAGAAACACCAACTCTACAGGTAACAGAATGGCACTAAATTTGTATCTTTTAATAATCACTCTAAATGTAAATGGACTATATGCTCCAGTCAAAATACATAGAGTATCAGGATGGATAAAAATGAGATCCGTCTATATGCTGCCTACAAGAGACTGACTTTAGACCTAAAGACACCTGGAGATTGAAAGTGAGGGGATGGAGAACCATCTATCATGCTAATGGACCTCAAAAGAAAGCCAGAGTAGCCATAATTAATCAGACAAACTAGTCTTTAGAAAAAGACTGTAACAAGAGATGAAGAAGGGCATTATATCATAATTAGGGGTCTATCCATCAACAAGAACTAACAGTTGTAAATATTTGTGTCTCCAACTCAGATTACCCAAATATATAAATCAATTAATAACAAACATTAAAAAAAACCTCATTGAAAATAATATGATAATAGTAGGGGTCTTGAACACCCCATTTACAATAATGGACAGATCCTCTAAACAGAAAATCAACAAGGAAACAATGGCTTTGAATAACACAATGGACCAGATGAACTTAACAGATATTTTCAGAACATTTCATCCTAAAGCAGCAGAATACACATTCTTTTTGAGTCCACATGGAACATTGTCTAGAATAGATCACATACGGGGTCACAAATCAAGCATCAACCAGTACTAAAAGATTGAGATAATATCATGCATATTTTCACTCATAACTCTATGAAACTTGAAGTCAACAACAAGAAAAAAATTGGAAAGCTCTCAAATACATAATGGTTAAAAACATCCTACTAAAGATTTAACGGTTAAGAAGGAAGAGAAAGAAAAAAAAAGAAAAAAAGAAAAAAAACATGGAAGCAAATAAAATGAAAACATAACAGTTAAAATCCTTTGGAATGCAGCAAAGGCACCTGAGAGGGAAGTATATTGCAATACAGGCCTATATCAGGAAGCTAGAAAGGTCTCAAAATGCACAACCTAACCTTACACCTAAAGGAACTAGAAGAGGAACAGCAGAAAAAGTAGAAAAGCATTCCATGTTCATGGATATGAAGAAAAAACATTCTTAAAATGTGTATACTACTTAAAGCAATCTGCACATTTAATGCAATCCCTATCAAAATACCACCAGCATTTTTTGCAGAGCTAGACCAACCAATCTTAAAATTTGTGTAGAACCACAAAAAAAACCAATATAAAGCAATTCTGAAAAAAATCACAAGATATAAAATCAATGTACATAAATCTGTTGCATTTATATACACCAAAAATGAAGTAGCAGAAAGAGAAATCAAGGAATCAATCCCATTTACAATTGCACAAAAACCCATAAGGTACTTAAGAATAAACCTAACTAAAGAGGTAAAAGATCTTTACTCTGAAAACTGTAAAACACTTATGAAAGAAATCGAAATTGATACAAAGAAATGGAAAAACATCCCATGCTCATGGATTGGAAGAACAAATATTAAAATTTCTATACTACTCAGGGGCACCTGGGTGGCTCAGTTGATTAAGCATCTGACTCTAGATTTTGGCTCAGACAGTGATCTTGCGGTTCATGGGATTGAGCCCCATGTCAGTCTCTGTGCTAACAACACAAAGCCTGCTTGGGATTATCTCTTCCTCTCTGTCTCTGTCTGCTCCTCCTCTGCTCTCTCTAAACAAACAAACAAACAAACAAACAAACAAACATTAAAAAAAGTATATACTACCCAATGCAATCTACTCATTTAATGCAATACCTATTAAATACCAACAGTATTTTCCATAGAGCTAGAGCAATCCTAAAATTTGTATGAAACTGCAAAACAAAATATCTGGATAGCCAAAGCAATTGTAAAAAAGAAAAGCAAAGTTGGAGGCATCCAGATTTCAGACTTCAAACTATATTACAAAGCTGTAGTGATCAAGACAGTATGGTCCTGGCACAAAACAGACACATAGATAAATGGAATAGAATAGAAAATCCATAAATGGACCCATAACTATATGGTCAACTAATCTTTGACCTAGAAGGAAAGAATATTCAATGAGAAAAAAAACAGTCTCTTCTACAAATGGTACTGAGAAAACTGGACAGCAATCTGCAAAACAATGAAACTGAACCACTTTCTTACAACATACTCAAAAATAAATTCAAAATGAATGAAAGACCTAAATTCCTAGAGAAGAACATAGGCAGCACCCTCTTTGACATCAGTCATAGCAACTTCTTACTAGATACATCTCCTGAAGTGGGGATAACAAAAGCAACAATGAACTATTGGGACTTTATCAAGATAAAAAGCTTCTGCCCAGTGAAGGAAAAACTCAACAAAACTAAAAGGCAACATTTTAGTTGCCTGAATGGGAGAAGATATTTGCAAATGACATATCTGATAACATGTTAGTATCCAAAATCTATAAAGAACTTAACAAACTCAATACCCCAAAACAAATAACCCAATTAAAAATGGGCAGAAGATATGAATAAACATTTTTCCAAAGAAGACATACAGATGCTTAACAGATACATGAAAAAATGCTCAACATCACTGATCATCAGGGAAATACAAATCTAAACCATGATGAGATATCACCTCACACCCGTCAGAATGGCTAAAATTAACACAGGAAGCAGCAGATGTTGTTAAGGATGCAAGAAAGAGGAACCCTCTTACACTACTGGTGGTAAAGCAAGTTGGTGTAGCCACTCTGGAAAACAGTATGGTGGTTCCTCAAAACGTTTAAGATACAACTATCCTACAATCCAGCAATTTTACTACTAGATATTTACCAAAAGGATACAAAAATAGTAATTCAAAGGAACACATGCACCCTGATGTTTAGAGTAGCATTATAAACAATAGCCAAATTATGGAAAGAGCCCAAATGTCCCTCAACTGATAAACAGAGAATAAATGGTATTCCATATGCAATGGAATATTATTCAGCCATAAGAAGAATGAAATATTACCATTTGCAATGACATGGATGGAGCTACAGAGTATTATGCTAAGCAAAATAAGTCAGAGAAAGACAAATACCATATAATTTCACTCATATGTAGAATTTAAGAATTGAAACAGATGAACATGGTGGGTGGGAAAGAGAGGCAAACCACAAGACAGACTCTTAAATATAGAGAACAAACTCTGGGTTGCTGGAAGGAATGTGTGTTGGGGGATGTGTTAAATAGGTGATGAGTATTAAGGAGTACGCTTGTGATGAGCACTGGGTGTTGTATGTTAGTGATGAATCACTAAATTCTACACCTGAAACTAACATAGCACAATATGTTAATTGGCTGGAATTTAAATAAAAACTTGAAATGAAAACAAAAACACAACAAATCCAGGAAATGAGCACACATTATCCACAATTAAAAACATGTATGGCTGTATCCAAAATCAGGACACTACAACAGTCAAGGATGAACTACAGTTCTGTCCCATGTATTATGCCTGCCTTTTTAGTTCATCGGACTCTGCAAGGTATTATGTCTGATTACCAGAGACCATTCTCAAATATATTATCCTCCAGCCATGGATGCCCTTCTCCCCTATTTTGACGTTGATCCCTAAGAACTTGTGCCACCCTCTCTTGCTTTGAATCTGGTTGGCAAACCCTGACTATGTTCCCAGGTGAGCCAGCCAATGAATTTGCCATTTCTCAACCCCAATACCTGGAGAATTTCAAGAGTAAAATTTTATTATGGACCCATATGACCATAGCAAGCTTCTGGGAAGAGATAGGATGCACACTTGTGATTAAAGTACAGGCAGTATTAAGGTAATAGGAATGAAATGGAGAGTCTCTAAGGGTTATTTTGGGGGTAGTACGTTACTTAATTATGGGCTTATTCCCTTAAGTGCTGTGGCTTAAGAAATGGTTTCAGATGTCAGTCAATTGCTAAACAGCAAAAAGGATGCTAGACACTATGCACACAATGGACTTGTTTTAAGCAAGACCTGTCTAATCAGTAAGATGAACGTGACTCTCCATCTCTCAGTGTTTGACACAACTAACAGGAAAGGCAAAAGTTAATGAAGACTCTGAATAAGATTGGCAAAAAATATGTGTTTTAAGAAGAAAACTACTATATTCTGTGAGCCAATACTCTATTTTTGAACTCCTGCAGTACAGAAAAATACTAAGCAAGACGAATTATGTATAGCTACTCTGGAGTTGGAATATTGAAATCCTATCTAATGTCGAAATTAGTTTATTCAATTTATATCTTCAATTTCTACTGTTTTATCCTGTTTTTGCTATACTTAAATTTCAAGAGATCAGTTTTTTTCTTAATAGTCATAAATTGGAAGTAAAACAAAGTTCCATCATTTGAAAAGTATATAAATAAATTTTCATACAATGATACAATCAAAGCAATAGAATAAACTACTGAAACACACAAAAACACGGATGAATGTTAAAAATGCAGCATTGTGGAAAAGAACCCCAAAGCTAAAAGTTTATATAATTCCATTGATATGAAATTCAAGAATAGGGAATACTATTGATGATGATAGAAGTCAAAATAGTGGTTACCTATGTGGGATTATTAACTGAGAGGAATATACTAGAAAAATTGCATTTCTCTATCTGGTTGGTGGTTATAAGGATGGACATTTTATGAAAATGTACTGTGGATGTGAAATAATAGAAAAAATATATATTCATATCTGGTCCTACTTTCTGTCACAGAACTCCTAAATCCATTGTACTTTCTTAAGGGATAATATCATTAGGAGCATCTTTTGGTCTAATATTTGACATCTGACTCTTCTTTCTGACACAGAGCTCCTAACTCTCCTGGAATTTCCTGGATGACAGTTATATCTTTTGTTCTAGTGAGGCTATCATCAGAAATTTCAATCCATGTTTAGAAGGGTTGAAATTTCAGGGGGCACCTGAGTAGCTCAAGATCGTCTAACTTGATTTCAGTTCAGGTCATGATCCCAGGATCGTGGGATCAAGCCCTGAATTGGGCTCTGTGCTTAGCATGGATCCTGCTTAAGATTCTCTTTCTTTCTCCCTCTGCCCCTATCCCCTGCTTGTGCACTCTCTCTCTCTCTCAAAGAAGAAGAAGAGCAACAACAACAACAACAACAACAACGGTGGAACTTCCAGTCCCATCTCCCTTCTTCTGAGAAAGGGGGAGGGATTGGAGATTGAATTAATGATTATCATACCTATATGGTAATGCTTTCATAAAAATCCCAAAAGTACAGGATTCAGAGCTCTTATCCACTGGTGAACAAGTGGAAGTGCTAAGAGAGTGGTGCACTTGAAGAGGGCATGGAAGCTCCCCATCCCTTCCCCCATACTTTGCTTTAGTGTGTCTCTTATATGGTTGTTTATCTACATCCTTTATGATGTCCTTTGTATTAAACTGGTAAATATAAGTTGCATTTCTTCAGTTCTGTGAGCCACTGTAGAAAATCGTCAAACCCAAGGAGTTTATGGGAATCCTGCTTTATACCTGGTTGGTACAGGGGACAAACTAGGACTTTGGACTGTCATCTCAAGTGGGGGCAGTTTTATGGAACTGAGATCTTATCTTGTGGTATCTTATACTAATAGAGTCAGATCTGAATTGGATTATAGGACACCCTGCCAATGTCACAGAGAATGCAAAGTACCACTCCCATCTCCCTGAAATGTAGGAAGTAACAGGTGCCAGCAGGGAGAGAAAGCCTGGACACTTATTTGCCTGTGAAAAAATACCAGCAGAATTCAGGTAAGAATTCATCTAGAATAGTTGATGTGAAGGGCAAGAGAGAAGTCAGAGATATGGGAGAGGGAGGTTGCACCTTCTTGTTGGTTTGTTCCTCACAAACCTCACAAGAAAACTTGTGGGGTTCCTAAGAATGCATGTCTCTCTTCCAAGATACAGAATGCAGCCACTGTGGGAGGGCCATTAAACTCTGTCAAGACCCATCTTCCCTAGTCCTCTATGGAACAAAGGCATTTATCTACAAGGAGAAGCACAACAGAAACTGAGGCACTAGGGCACTGGTGAAAACCCATTGCAGCTGAGGGAATGTTACAGAAAACTCCACTAACCCTGGGAAAAGGGCAATAATACACAATGGACCTAGAAATACTCCTGAAGGAGGGGGCAGGGACATTTGTGAAGTCTACATCCCCAGGGTACAAAGACAAAGTCCTTGCCTAGGACTGATGTTTAACCAGAACATCAGCCTCCACCAGCAGACTAACAAGTCACAGTGGAATATTACTGGGAGAGCTGCAACAGACAAACCAGTGCAAAGGGAAACAAACCCTCCAGCAAACAAGCCCCACCATGGGCATAAAATATGGACAAAGATCATTAAAACCTGTGGTACCATAGCCACAATAAACATCGGATCCTGGAGCACATTCAGCAACTGGGGTGTAGATCAAAAGTGAGCCACTCTGCCATCTAGTGAGCAGCAAGGAGCATCACTCCCACACAACAGCAAACAAAACAAAACAACAGCAACAACAAAACAGCCGCACATTTTTCAAATTCCTGACTTTTATTTTTAACCCATCTGAGAGCTGAGATAGCAGAGCAAACAACTAACACAAAATCTGGGGCAAGACTGCCACCTGCAGGTAAGTAGGAAATATGAACACTTGTTACTTAGGATAGATGCAACTGGAGAGCTTAGCTAGAATTGATAAATTGGTGAATGCTGAGTTTGGGCTGCAGGAACGCTATGAAACCATGGGAACTGCAGAAATAGAGGAAGTCCATACTCTCTTTTTTTTCCATGAATCTTAATGGTTTACCAAAAAAAAAAAAGGCAGAAAAAGCCTTAAAGTTTCTATTGTAATGCAGACCTGGGAAAGGGGAATGACAGCTGTTCAGGAGTACTGAGAAAGTTGGCCAGATTCTTCCTCCCCCCATGTCTCTTACGGAGCAAAATTTTAATCAGTACATGGAGTGAGGAGTTATAAACTTTAAAGGAACTGGTAAAAAGTTATTGCAACAAGGAAACAGAGAAATAAAAAAAGATACTATTCCTGGAGGAGGAACAGAATATGTGCTTGACTCAGAACTACAGTGGAGAATAACAAGAGAGCTGAGAAAAACACACCTTAGAAGGCCAGTGACACTGGGCTTGCCTAAGACTGTGGCCTAATCAGAACATGAGAGAAGGACCCTTCCCCCACCATTGAGCTAACTCTTTAGGTTTTTTTTCTGGAGTGCCCCATTGCCATTAGAGAAAAAACTTGAAGCAGGGTGAAGACGCCTACACTTTGGTTCCCAAGGGTTTCCTCTGTCCTGCTGGCTATACTCTGCTTTCCCCAATTCATCAATTCTTCCAGCTGAACTCTGCCGGAATCCAGGTGCGTCTATACTAGGTAAGCAAGTATTCATGACTTTCTTCTCTCTGCATGTGTGAATTTTGGACTAGTTGTTTCCTCTGTCACTGTTGCTTTCTGATTAGTGCAAAAACAGTAATCAATTTGAAATTAAGCCAGCTGAAGTAGTTACATTAAAATCATACAAAGTAGACTTTAGAATATTATTCTGATAAAAGGGTCAGTTCTTCAAGAAAATGTAACAACTGTAAATGTAGATGTGCTGAATAATAAAGCTTTAAAATATATTTTCAAAATTGAAAGAACTTACACAAGGAATAGGACATCCACTATTATGGTTGTAGGCTTCAATACCCCTCACTCTAGAATTGAAGGGCATACAATCAGTCAGATACAGAAGACTTGAACCAACTTGACCTGAAATTTACTGAGCACTCTTCCCAAAAATGGCAACTTATGCATTTTTTAAATTTGATATGGCATATTCACTAAGATAGTCTGTGTATGGATCATGAAGAAAATCCTAACAAAGTGTAAAATAGTAGAAATCATGAAAAAGTAAATCATGATGGAATTAAACTAGAAGTTGATAACAGATATGTGAAGTATCCCAAAATATTTGACAATTAAACTTATTTTTCCCTACAATGGAATATTATTCAATCATAAAAAGGAAGGGGGTACTGATACATGCTATAATATGGCATGTATCACCTTAAAACATCATGCTAGGTGAAAGAATCTAGACACAAAAGGCAACATATTGTGTGTTTCTATTTTTATTAAGTGTCCAAAATAGACAAATCTATGGAAACAGTAGATAAGTAGTTGCCTGGAACTAGAGGGTAGAGGAATGGGGAGTGACTGTCAATCAGTACACATATTCTTTTCAGGGTTATGAAAATGTCCTAGAATTAGATTATAGTGATGGTTACACAACTTTGCAAATATACTAAGAAACATTGAATTGTACACATAAAAAGTAAACAATTAAACTTAAAAATTATGACCTAATTTGCAGCTATTAGGTTTATACATCTGCAATCTTTTTAACCAAGCCATAAATTCGTCAAAAGCAAATATAGCCTTGATGCATGAGTCTGGTATATTTTCCTGAACATATTAAGTCAATAAAAATGTCTACTGATGTTGATTGGGAGGTATTATAAGTTTAAACTTAATTCTGTAATTTTCAGAGACATGATTCTACAGAGACACAGTGTTCATTGTTGGGATCTTTGTAGAGGCATAATAAACCATAACTCTTGTCCTTACCTAACTTTTGAACAAACTGAAAAACAAAGGAAAGGAGTGGCAATAAAAGTATCACCTTGAGTACTGTTAAGGGATAATTTGGAGGAAGTGGCTTATTGGAAGAGCCACTAGGCCTGAAAATTGGATCCCAAGACTTGTCCAGGTTACTTGTCTAGGAATAGTAATGCCATACCAAGGTGGTCTAGAGCAACAAATCTTACCTACTTTCTTTGGACAGGTAACTCTCAAGAAAAAATAAGGGTAAGAATGAGCTGAAGATGGAGAATTTATTCTTCCCACATCTTTAATACCAAGTAAGTCACACCACATACCTTAAGAAAGGGGAGCAGTGAGTGATTTGGGAGAGTGCTATGGATACGGCGTCAGAGAGAAGAGAAGAATAGGAATATCAGGAACTTTGCTTAAGACTTCTCTTTTGGTAAAATGACCAATGTAATATGATAGGAAAAAATGAAGTTTGCAGGGAGGTAGAGAAAATGCTGGAAAATTGGTTTAGATCTTTATAAAAGCTGCCCCCCACTTTTTTTTAGTCAGGCTTGGTTCAGAATATAGTGTCCCCCACATGGTAGTAAGTACAAAGAAACCAAAAATATAAGTTTAAAAACCTGTGAGTCAAACAGTATTGTTTGCTTTTCAGTATGCCCTAGATCACAAAAGGCCACAGCAACTAGGGTTTAGATAATGGGGTTTGTAATGCTCAAATACAGAATGATCAAGTAGGCCTAACAAGGATATGGTGAAACTGAAAAATTACCTCTAACCTCACAAAACTTTATCAGCTAAAGATATGAGATTATCCCAAATCACTGATATGGGTAGTGAATTTGTAAAATGACATAAACAAATGAGAATTTAACAATAGCCCTTATTCAATTTTCTTTAATACAAACATTTATAAATTGTTGTCTTATGTAAGTCTCTGGCCCTATCAGGTGTTTCATTATTCATTTATCTTAAGTATTTGAGATTCTTTGAAATGTAGCCACTGTAGCAGTTTTTTGAAAAAAAAAAGTTAGGGTACCTGGGTGACACAATCAGTTAAGTATCTGACTTTGGCTCAGGTCATGATCTCACAGTTCATGAGTTTGAGCCCCACATCAGACTCTGCACTATCAGTGCAGAGCTTGCTTGGGATTCTCTCTCTGCCTCTCTCTGTCCCTCCCCAACTTGTGCTCTCATTCCCTAAACAAACAAACAAACAAACAAACAAACTTAAAAAAAATTAAAACAATTTTGGAGTTTTTATTTTAATTTGAGTTAGTTAACAGTGTTATATTAGTTTCATGTGGGTAATATAGTGATTCAGAACACTTCCATATACCACCCTATTTTCATCAGGGCAAGTGCCCTCCTTAATCCCCATCACATATTTATCTATCTCTCCCATCACTGTCCCCTCTGGTGACCATCAGTTTGTTTTCTATCATTAAGAATCCGTTTCTTCTTTTTTCCATTTTTTTTTCAAGTTTTTATTTAAACTCCAGTTGACATTAATTAACTAATACTAGTTTCAGGAGTAGAATTTAGTGATTCATCACATACATATAACACCCAGTGCTCATCACAAGTACCGTCTTTAATACTCTTCACTGATTTAAACCATCCCCCTGACAACCTCCCCTCCAGCAACCCTCAGTTTGTTCTCTATAGTTAAGAATCTATCTTCTGGTTTGTCTCTTTCTCTTTTTTTCTCCCTATGTTTGTTTGTTTCATTTTTTAAATTCCACGTATGAGTGAAATCAAATGCTACTTGTCTTTCTCTGGCTGACTTATGTGTGTCCCAGTTACTATTTCAGATGGTGTTTCAGATGGAAACACCATCTGTATGTCCATATGCTGTTTACCTTGCCTTTTCTCCAAAGGTAGCCACAACATCTCTGGGATCTCCCTGACTCATCATGCCTGCTGACTTTTAGAACTCCAGGGTTTAAGCCCCACTGGTTGCAATAACTCTCACAGTTTGGCCACTCTCACTTTCCAAGCCAATTATAATGGGGATTCCTTTTCCCTGTGCACTCTCCTGTGTGTTAATCTGTTTCTTGCCATTATTTTTGACAATAGCTCCCTTGCCACCACAGTAGCCATGATCTGTTTCTCTCCCAAACCACATCTCCTCACTTCCTACCTTCTTCAACATGGCCTCTTCTCTACTTTTAGCTATGGGGTTTGTTCTGCCAATATTCAGGTCTATTTCTGGGGTATTTAGGATTACTTGACAGTTATCTAGCTGTATTTGTAGGATGAGATGAACCTACTCCACTGCCATCTTCCTAAGTCCTGTCACTATAGTAGTTTCCTGGGATAGAATAGGGACCAAAATGATGGACTCTCATGACATTTATATTCTAGAGGAAAAGCTGATCATTAAATGCTCACCTTAATAAATATATAATAATAAAATATATAAATATATAACACTTTAGGTATTAGGAAGGAAATAAGGAGATGTTAGAGAGAATAATTTAGAATTCAGTTCAAAGAATGTTTCTTTGAAGAAGTGATATTTAAAGAATGAATAGATGGATGATTAGCCTAGTGTAAATGTCATTTTAATTATATCCATTCTAGTAGGTGAATGGTGGTATCTCACTGTGTTTTTATTTATTTTTTTTTAATTTTTTTTCAATGTTTTTATTATTTATTTTTGGGACAGAGAGAGACAGAGCATGAACGGGGGAGGGGCAGAGAGAGAGGGAGACACAGAATCGGAAACAGGCTCCAGGCTCCGAGCCATCAGCCCAGAGCCTGACGCGGGGCTCGAACTCACGGACCGCGAGATCGTGACCTGGCTGAAGTAGGACGCTTAACCGTCTGCGCCACCCAGGCGCCCTCTCACTGTGTTTTTAAATTACATTTCTTTGATGAATAATGATCTTGAACATTTTTCATGTTTTTTTTGGCATTCCTTTATCTTCTTTTGTGAATGTCTTTTTGTCATTTTATTTTCATTGAGATGTTTATCTTTTTATTGCATTGTAAGCATTCTTAAATATTTTGGAAACACTTCTTTTCTTTTTCAGATACATATTTTACAAAAAAATATTTCTCCATAAGCTATGGTTTGAATGTTTGCGTCTCTTCAAATTTATATGTTAAAATCCTACCCCCCAAAGATGATAGTGTTAGGAAGTGGGACCTTTGGGGATTCCACCCTCATGACTGAGACTAGTATCTTATAAGAGAGTCTCCAGAAAGTTTCCCTAGCCCCTTCTACCATGTGAAGATACAGTGAGAAGGCACCAGTTATGAACCAAGAAGCAAGACCTCACCAAAACATTACCATGCTGGCACCTTGATCTTGGACTTACCAGCCTCCAGAACTGTGACCAATAAGTTTATGTTGTTTATAAGGTACCCAGTGTGTGATGTTTTAGTATAGCAGCTTAAACAAATAAGATATAATCTGTGTTTTGCATTTCTATTTTCTAAATAGTATCTTTTGAAGAATATGTTTTAATTTCTAAAAAGTCAAATTTATCTTTTTTTTTTCCTTTTCTGGCTAGTGTTTCTTGTATTCTAATAAATTTTTGTCTATTACAGTACTGAAGATATTTTCTTTTATGTTATTTTCCAGAACCTTACAGTTTTAGTTCTTATATTTAGGTTTATGATCCATTTTAAGATGATTTTTCTGTATGATGTGAGGGATTGAGATTCATTTGTTTACCATATGTATAATCCATTTGTTCTAGCACCATTTGTTAAAAATACAATTATTTCCCTTGTACCTTGGGTACAAGTATCTTCGGTAACTTTATTAAAAATCAATTGATAATATATACGTGGGTCTATTTCTGGGCTAGTCTCTTTCATTTATCTATATGTCTGTCCTTACACCAATACCATACTGTCTGGACTACTCTAGTTTAAGAAGAGTAAGCCCTGAAATCAAGTAGTTTAAGTCCTCCACCTTTATTATGTATTTTTTCAAAATTATTTTATCTATGAATTTTTATATAAATTTCAGGATCATCTTGTCAATCTCTATTAAAAGCCTGTGTTAAGAACTCAAATGTCCATCGATGGATGAATGGATAAAGAAGATGTGGTATATATACACAATGGAGTATTACTCAGCAATCAAAAAGAATGAAATCTTGCCATTTGCAACTACTTGGATGGAACTGGAGGGTATTATGCTACGTGAAATTAGTCAGTCAGAAAGACAAAAATAATATGGCCTCACTCATATGAGGACTTTAAAAGACAAAACAGATGAACATAAGGGGAGGGAAACAAAAATAATATAAAAACAGTGAGGGGGACAAAACAGAAGAGACTCATAAATATGGAGAACAAACTGAGGGTTACTGGAGGGGTTGTGGGAGGGGGGATGGACTAAATGGGTAAGGGGCACTAAGGAATCTACTCCTGAAATCATTGCTCACTATATTGTAACTAATTTGGATGTAAATTAAAAAAACATAAAATAAAAAAATAATAAATAAGTGAATAAAAATTAAAAAAATAAAATGTTAAAAAAAAAGCCTGTAGACGTTTTGATTGGAATTACATTGAATCAAACTGGATAACATTAGCATTAAGATACCCGTCTTCAATTGACAAACTTCTTTTTTTTATATGAAATTTATTGACAAATTGGTTTCCATACAACACCCAGTGCTCATCCCAAAAGGTGCCCTCCTCAATAGCCATCACCCACCCTCTCCTCCCTCCCACCCCCCATCAACCCTCAGTTTGTTCTCAGTTTTTAACAGTCTCTTATGCTTTGGCTCTCTCCCACTCTAACCTCTTTTTTTTTTTTTCCTTCCCCTACCCCATGGGTTCCTGTTAAGTTTCTCAGGATCCACATAAGAGTGAAACCATATGGTATCTGTCTTTCTCTGTATGGCTTATTTCACTTAGCATAACACTCTCCAGTTCCATCCACGTTGCTACAAAAGGCCATATTTCATTTTTTTCTCATTGCCACGTAGAATTCCATTGTGTATATAAACCACAATTTCTTTATCCATTCATCAGTTGATGGACATTTAGGCTCTTTCCATAATTTGGCTATTGTTGAGACTGCTGCTATGAACATTGGGGTACAAGTGGCCCTATGCATCAGTACTCTTGTATCCCTTGGATAAATTCCTAGCAGTGCTATTGCTGGGTCATTAGGGTAGGTCTATTTTTAATTTTCTGAGGAACCTGCACACTGCTTTCCAGAGCGGCTGCACCAATTTGCATTCCCACCAACAGTGCAAGAGGGTTCCCGTTTCTCCACATCCTCTCCAGCATCTAGAGTCTCCTGATTTGTTCATTTTGGCCACTCTGACTGTCGTGAGGTGATACCTGAGTGTGGTTTTGATTTGTATTTCCCTGATAAGGAGCGACGCTGAACATCTTTTCATGTGCCTGTTGGCCATCCGGATGTCTTCTTTAGAGAAGTGTCTATTCATGTTTTCTGCCCATTTCTTCACTGGGTTATTTGTTTTTCAGGTGTGGAGTTTGGTGAGCTCTTTATAGATTTTGGATACTAGCCTTTTGTCCGATATGTCATTTGCAAATGTCTTTTCCCATTCCTTTGGTTGCCTTTTAGTTTTGTTGGTTGTTTCCTTTGCTGTGCATAAGCTTTTTATCTTCATAAGGTCCCAGTAATTCACTTTTGCTTTTAATTCCCTTGCCTTTGGGGATGTGTCGAGTAAGAGATTGCTACGGCTGAGGTCAGAGAGGTCTTTTCCTGCTTTCTTCTCTAAGGTTTTGATGGTTTCCTGTCTCACATTCAGGTCCTTTATCCATTTTGAGTTTGTTTTTAGGAATGGTGTGAGAAAGTGGTCTAGTTTCAACCTTCTGTATGTAGCTGTCCAGTTCTCCCAGCACTATTTGTTAAACAGACTGTCTTTTTTCCATTGGATGTTCTTTCCTGCTTTGTCAAACATGAGTTGGCCATACGTTTGTGGGTCTAGTTCTGGGGTTTCTATTCTATTCCATTGGTCTATGTGTCTGTTTTTGTGCCAATACCATGCTGTCTTGATGATTACAGCTTTGTAGTAGAGGCTAAAGTCTGGGATTGTGATGCCTCCTGCTTTGGTCTTCTTCTTCAAAATTCCTTTGGCTATTTGGGGCCTTTTGTGGTTCCATATGAATTTTAGGATGGCTTGTTCTAACATCGAGAAGAATGCTGGTGCAATTTTGATTGGGATTGCATTGAATGTGTAGATAGCTTTGGGTAGTATTGACATTTTGACAATATTTATTCTTCCAATCCATGAGCAGGGAATGTCTTTCCATTTCTTTAAATCTTCTTCAATTTCCTTCATAAGCTTTCTATAGTTTTCAGCATACAGATCCTTTACATCTTTGGTTAGATTTATTCCTAGGTATTTTATGCTTCTTGGTGCAATTGTGAATGGGATCAGTTTCTTTATTTGTCTTTCTGTTGCTTCATTGTTAGTGTATAAGAATGCAACTGATTTCTGTACATTGATTTTGTATCCTGCAACTTTGCTGAATTCATGTATCAGTTCTAGCAGACTTTTGGTGGAGTCTGTCGGATTTTCCATGTATAATATCATGTCATCTGCAAAAAGCGAAAGCTTGACTTCATCTTTGCCAATTTTGATGCCTTTGATTTCCTTTTGTTGTCTGATTGCTGATGCTAGAACTTCCAGCACTATGTTAAACAACAGCGGTGAGAGTGGGCATCCCTGTCGTGTTCCTGATCTCAGGGAAAAAGCTCTCAGTTTTTCCCAATTGAGGATGATGTTAGCTGTGGGCTTTTCATAAATGGCTTTTATGATGTTTAAGTATGTTCCTTCTATCCCGACTTTCTCAAGGGTTTTTATTATGACAAACTTCTTCATCTATCTTTAATTTCTTTTGGCAATCTTTTGTGGTTTGAGTGCACTGGTCTTGTGAATATATTGATAAATTTATCTCTAAATATTTACCTTTTTTTAAATTTTTTTTCAACGTTTTTATTTATTTTTGGGACAGAGAGAGACAGAGCATGAACGGGGGAGGGGCAGAGAGAGAGGGAGACACAGAATCGGAAACAGGCTCCAGGCTCTGAGCCATCAGCCCAGAGCCCAACGCGGGGCTCGAACTCCCGGACCGCGAG
The DNA here is from genome assembly GCF_018350175.1 of Felis catus. Classification (NCBI taxonomy): domain Eukaryota; kingdom Metazoa; phylum Chordata; class Mammalia; order Carnivora; family Felidae; genus Felis; species Felis catus. The sequence goes on from NC_058382.1 coordinate 24,091,776, forward strand.
ATCGTGACCTGGCTGAAGTCAGACGCTTAACCGACTGCGCCACCCAGGCGCCCTCTAAATATTTACCTTTAATGGTAATGCAAAAATTAATATTATTTTCAATTTTTCCAATGCTAATATGTATAAATACAATTGATTTTTGTAGTTTGACCTTCTACCTTATAATATTGCTAAATTTATTATTTCCATCAATAAGGATAGCTTTGCTTCTTCAATTCAAAATTGTATTTTTCTTTCTTGTCTCATTGCTTTGGCTAGAACCTCCAGTACAATGTTCAACAGAAGTGAAAACAGATATCCTTGCTTTCTGATCTCAGGGGGGAAGATCCCCAATCTTTCACCCTGAAGTATAAAGTTATTTGTAGATTTGTTATAAATGCATTTCACAGGTTGAGAAAATATTCTATTCCCAGTTTGTTAAAATTCTTCTACTCCTAGTATCAATGCCTAGGAGGTATTATTATATCAATACCTAGTAGGTATTAAATCTTGTCAATTTTTATTCTGAGAAATTATTTACTGAGAAAATCTTATCAGTTTAGCCATTTATTCTGTAAATATGGTGAGCTACACTGGTGACTTTCAAATGACAAATCAACTTTGCATCATTGGGTAAGTCCTCTTTGGTCATGGTGGATTATCTATCTTATATATTGCTGGGTTTCATTTGTTAATATTTCATTAAGGGATACTGGTCTGTATCTCATTTCTTTATTCTGATTCTTGTAATAACGTAATGCTGGACTCATACAATATATTGGGAAGTGCTTCCTCCTCCTGTATTCTCTGAGTTTGTGTAGGATTGGTTCTTCTTCCTTACATTCACAGAATTCAACAATGAAACCATCTGGTCTTGGAATTTTTTTGTAAGAAGGCTTAAATTGATATTCTTTAATATAGATGTATTTATATTATATATTTATGCTTCAGTCTTTAAAATTTGCATCATTTAAGTTACTAAAAAAAACTTTTTAATTTACTAAAAAGTGTTTCATAAAACTTACCTATTCTTTTTATGTCAGTAGGGTCTATAGTGATATTCTCTTTTATTTGTCATATTTATGATTTGTGTCTCTCTTCTCATTCTCTTTCTCTCTCCCTCCCTTTATGTCTCTCTTTCTCTCTCTCCCCATCAGCCTAACTAGAATTTTGTTAATTTTATCGGTCTTTTCAGCAACAAATGATGTTTACTTTTATCAATATTTTATATTACTTTTGTTTTCTATTAATTGATTTTTGCTTTTATCTTTATCACTTCTGTTATTCTATGTTCTTTAGGTTTGACTCACTGTCTTTTTTTTTAGATTTTTGAGGGCAAATTGTAGATAATTGATTTTAGACATTATTTCTTCTAAAGCTATACACTTCCCTTTTGTCCTATTTTATCTGGGCCCCAAAATGTTTATATGTTGTGCTAATTATTCAATGCAAAATATTTTCTACTTCTGCTTTAAATTTCCTGTTTGACCCATTGGTTGCTAAGAATTATGTCATTTAATTTGTCATAAATTAATATGTCATTAATATGTCATAAAGTACCTCAAGATTTTTTAGAGATCCTTTTATTATTGATTTATAATTTTGTTTTACTGAATCAAGAGAATACTTTATATATTTTCAAGCCTAGTAAATTTGTTGAGACTCACTCTATGGACCAATATATGATTTAACTTGGTAAATATTTTATGTATACTTGAAAACAATATATATTTTGTCATTGCTAGCTATGATCTTCTATAAATGCCATTTAAGTCAAATTGGTTGATAGTGTTGTTGAAGTTTTTTTCTGTTTTTAATCATTTTCTGTCTAGCAGTTCTATCAATTACTGAGAAAGAAGTATTGAAATTTAAATTATAATAAAAATTTGTCTTTTTCTCCTTTCATTTATGCCACTTTTCTTCCATAATTTGTAAAGCTCTGTTATTAGGCACTTTCAGCTTAGATCTTCCAAAAAGCAAACATTGAGCCATGAATAAAAATACAGAAAATGTTTTGGTGGAAATGCTTGTGACAGATATAGGGGAAAACACATGAAAAATCATGGAAAGCCTTCAGACCATAAGGCAGATATGATGAATATAATGGTGAGAGGGAAGGAAAGGATATTGGGTAGAAAAAGTCTTGGGCAGCTGTGTAGTAACACCAAAAGTTCAAACAGACAGTTGAGAAAATTCTTAACCTAAGATCTCCTAATGGAGAATCCCATATCCCATAGAAATTAGTTTATCTTAATTTCTTTGCCATGCTCAGACATTGGCTTGGAGCAACCTCAGAAAACATGTAAGCAGGGAGGTGGGTCCAAGGGCCTAGAGTAAATATATGGAGCATTTTCTTCTGGTGTTATCTCTTGCCTGCTAATTCCAGCATCTCTGTCATTTCTGAGTTTAGTTCTATTGATTTATTTTTGTTTGTGTGTTTATAGGTTATGCTTCCTGTTTTTTTGCAGTTCTAGTAATTTCTGATTGGATATTAATTATTGTGATTGTCACATTGTTGAATGCCTGAATTTTGTTATTCTTTATAAAGTGTTAATGTTGGTTGCTGGAGTCCAGTTCCAGCAGGCCCAGGGGTTCCTGAAGTATGAATGGCATTGGCGAAAAAGTGAAAATAAAATAAAGCAAAAATAAAAATGGACACAGACAACAGCAGTGTGTTGAACTGCTGCTTTATTGTGGCAAACATAGCATTATATATTTGTTAGCAATTTTCTTGTAGCATGCATCACCTATGTTTTCTGGCATTATCTAATTCTAAAAATGTTCCTATGTGTAATCACCCTTTAAGGAATAACATGGTTATTTTCTCATAATGTTCCCTCCTGCCCTTTGCTTATTAGTTTCTTACATTATTTTCATTATGTATCTACGTTTATCTATAATCTATAAAGCATTTGCTTTGCTGTTTTCATGAAAGGTCATCTATCTCTCAACACCCCAAGTGGAACAGTTACAGGGACATGGCCTCTTAGTTGTTTTCCTGAACCATTTGCAGTTTGAGGAACAAAAGTGTTCGCCTTTGTCCCATGTGCCGGGAGGGGGCCAAGAGGGTCTTAGGAACCCACGCCTTATACATTCTCAGAGAGACAATGCACCTAGGAACTAATGAACCATTCTGTACTTTAACTGACTAGGTTTAATCATCATCTGGAATGCCTCCTGGGGGCCAAGTGGGCCTAGGGGTTGGAGTAACTTGTGCCCATAGATACACTCCTTTGTTGCCAGAGTGGGGCTTTCAAATCCATTTATTCCTTCCTTGGCTAGGAAATGTATGGAGCTATCCTTCCTTTAGGTAGAGGAGTCTTTATAGGGGGTGGCAAGGGCTAAATGTAGGGCCGCATGATTTCCTTGTGGAACCTTATTTTCTTTCCCCAGTGGTTCTTTTCCCAGGGGTCCTATTGAGGACAATTCCCCAACAGACGATTCCCCAGGTACTTCTATTAAGGCCAAATTACATAAAAGCAGGAGTACAAGGAGATTCACTGTCAGTGGACTGCCCTGCAGTCAGGCCCTGCCATCAGGCTGGTCGGATAGCTCAGCTTCCAGCAATTGGTTTTGACATTTCTTGTTTATCAGTTTGATCTTTTGATGGCTTGTTTTATGGTTTTGTTGAATAAGCCATTTACTCTAGGACTGATTTGGCTTTACTACCAAGGCATGACCTTTCTGGGGCTCTACAGAATGCCTTTGGTATTCAATAAGGACTTATCGCTCTGACTCGTGGGAATTCAAACATCTTCCAGCCCCATGTAAAGTCTGGAAATTATTTAGTTTAGAGTTTTCTGATAGTCATTCTTTGCCCAATTATCATGACATATATAGATCACTACTCACCAAAGACTCAGGTGAGCCCCATGCAAGTTTTCTTGCTCTTTTTTTATGTGACTCTCTCCTCTATGGTTCTATGCTTTGAAAATTCCAGGTGTCCTGAAGGTTCCCGTTGCCTCTGAAATTCAGTCATTATCTCCTCAATCCAGCATGACCATCTTGATCAGCTTGGGTTTCCTCTCCTGCACTGCCATCTGGAAAATTCCTGTAGGTAAAAAGTTGGGACATAGGATTCACCTCATTTTTTTTTTCTATCTGGAATTATAATCTTACGCTGCCTCATTACCAATGTCTGAAAACAGTTCCGTCATCTTTTTTTTTTCACTGTTTACCATAGGACAGTAAGTTCAGTGCCCAAAATTCTGCCATGACCTGAGAAAGAAATTCCACTGAAGGATTTTAACGAGAGTAACATGATGTCATATGTCACAGGTCTTCATCCTCAGGAATTTACACATCAGTGGCAGGAACAGATATTAGCATAGTTAAATGATACCACATTAAATGAAAAATAAATGTACAAACAATTCATTTTGAAAGCTGTTAAACCATCCATGTACTATCTTGTTCCTTAATTGCCTTTGTATGACAGGCTTATCAATCCTGCTAGATTGTAGGCTTTTTTTTGTCTTTCTCCCCCTCAGTCTCTAAAATCAGTACTAAATACATCCCAGGGAACTCAATAGAGACCCACCAGTAGATGGATTGTGCTCAGCTCAAGGGGCCAGTTGTATATTCTAGTGCTATAAAAGGAGTCTGGTTTCTCCCTGATACTTGAGTGGATGATCCTTACCTTGGAACACTAACAACATTGGAAGCAAATAGACACTGCAAGAGAAGCTCTTCAAAGCCCTGATGAGAAAGCCTCCAAATCAGAGTCACCATCTGTTAAGTGAAGAATGAGTACTGCTAACACAGAGTGAACAATTGAATTTTCATCTGTCATATTCTGAATTAGAAAATAGTAAAATAGCCATTTATGGCTATAAAAATAGCCATTTTTAATTATATATATCACCACATAGTTCATACTGTAACATCCAGTACTAAAATGCTCTGATTGAAATGAAAACATTTCACTTGTAAGTGCTCTTTCAGGCAAAGTGGCCCAGACAAAATGATCCCCCTCTTTCAATCCCAGTAATTCATAATATCTTAAAGGCATTTCCTCATGATATCATTGCATTCATTATCCCATCTGTTTTTGTTATCAGCTCTGTAATTTAGCTAAGCCAGAGTGGTTACTTCTGTCTAATCTCAATTGAGACACTCCAACTTCAGCAAAATTAAAAGACGAATTTAACCATAATTATAGCTCATAAACAGAGATCTTGGCTCTTACTTTTCCTTATATTGGAGATAAACATAATAAGTGTCCAATATGGATTGACTGGATAATAGGTTGGTAACTGATTCAGTGGCACATGGTAAATTATAAATAGCCAAAATATCTGTTTCTCAGTTTAAATTTCAAAAATCTAATAAAAATTGCTTAAAATTTTCCCACAACAGAAATTTTTGTACCCAAACTAGATTATACAGGGGTATACTAAAAAACAAAGATGAAATGGTGTTTTAATGTTTCTCCCTTTCTTACCTCCATTGGAACAGAAATCAAAATGGAAATAGGATTTAAGGGGATAGAGACAGAGAGATAGAGAGAAAAGTATATGGTTTCTCTCTTCTCACTCTTGGCCCACTTGTTCACAAAGGTGGGAGAGAAAGTAAGAGACTCTCTCTTATACCCTAAATAGACAGGCAGTGGGGCTCTGCTTAGAAAAAAACAGGTTTTTAAAGCTCTTCTGTCCCTAGGTGGCTAGTGTGGAATTTGCACCCATGCAACTTGCTGTAGTCATTCCATATGAAGCTTGTAGGAGGATCTTAGCTTCCAGAATTTTCGTTCAAGATAGCGGTCTTAGCCCTTCTATCTGTCCATGGAGCTTCCCCCATTCATTCTTCCAAACCCTAGATCTTCAGCCCTGATGGAAGACTCTAATAAATTATTAAAGAAAATTTATCTCTGGTCATAATTTTGTTCCTAGTTTATGCTTCACAATTCTAGCTAATTCTCCTCTCTGCTTAGTGGTAAACATATTGAAAAAAAAATAGCTCTGATTCTTCATTCCTTCTAAAAGAGACAGAGCTTATTCTCTGTTCCTTGAATCTGAGATGACCTTAAAACTTGCTTTAGCTAATAGAACACTGGGGAAATGACACTGTGCCATTTCCAAGCCTATATCTCAAGAGGTCTTACATGTTTCCTCTTTCTTGCTATTGAACCCATAACTCCACAATAAAAGCATGCCTGAGCTAGTCTGCTGGAGGAATATGAAAGACACCCCAGAGAGCTAAGACATCCCAGTTATCCCAAATAAAGCCAACCTAGATCAGCTACCTAAAGAGTACACAGTTGACCTCAGATTTATAAGCAAGCTCAAAAGATCAGAGCTACGTATATGACCCACAGACTCATGAACAATAATAAATGCTTGTTGTTGTAAGCTGCTGTGTTTTACAGTTGCTTGTTACACATATCCTTAATTATAGCAACAGGTAGCTAATATACTGTCATCATATGTATTTAGAAATTCACTTATAATGATATATATATAATAATTATATATTTATTACATGTATCACATCCAATATAAGTAATTTACTAATTGGTCATATCCACACACAAGATTTATATTAATATATTAATAATTATTATAAATATATATACATATATATGTATATATACATATGTGTGTGTATATATGTGTGTGTATATATATGCACGTATGTGTGTGTGTATATATATACATATATATATATATATATATATATATATATATATATAATAGTTGGGAAAAACACCCTGATTAAAGATGGAACATACCACAAATATGCATTGGGTAAAACCATGGGCTCTTTAGTGAATTGAGGATTATCCACAAACATCCTTTTCTTCAGCTTTCCTGAATATGTCATGTGGACATTCATTTATTCAGCAAATATTTATGAAGCACCTACTACATGTTGATCCATAAGTAAGGCACCACAAAGAGTCTGTTCTGAATTCTGCTGAGGAGGTTTCAAAGCCAGAATCTATGACCTTATGAGAAGTAGAGTCGGTTCAGGAATGCCAAACTACCTAGACTTCTGAACATGCTTGGGAATGTTGAGGCAGGAGACATAGAGGAAGCTCACACTCTGTCACAAGGCATTAATTAGTTATGCTCTTCCTTAGCTGAGTCATCTCAGCAAATCATGAAGTTAGTAAAATAAATGTATACTATTATAAAAGCAGAAGCCACTACTATTAAATAACAATGAACCAGCAAACAGAGGCTTTAGATCACAGAAGGGACTTAAATTACCTTGGCATCTCACCCTTCAAGGAAGCTAATGTTAAAAAGTGCTTACAATACTTTTCTGAAAAGTTAGTTTTTCCTTGCTCTGCTGAGTGGCTAACACTCACTTTGCTGGAAAGTTAGTTTTTCCTTGCACTGCTGAGTAGCTAAAACTCACTACAGACTCTAGTTCCATAGTAGATTGAAGCACTCTGGGTCTGGCAGTTTGAGAGGGAGTGTGCTTTCTTGCAAGTCCATTAGCAGAAGTGAGTGTTATTCTTGCCAAATGATGGGACAATTTACCCTTAAGACCCAGAATTGGATGAATATCACAATTTTGAGGCAAGGAAAAAATATGAACCCTTTCCTCTAGTTAAAAACATGAAGGGTTTCTGTAAGAACTAATAAAATGTTTAATGTGAGTCTGCTTATAGGAAAGAGGCTCCTTCTAATTGGAAAACAAGTAGTGAAATTCTTAATTCAAAAGAATTTAAGAACACCCCTGGAGTCAAGAAATTTTCTCTAAAGAGCCACATCTACTTCACTATCTCTAAAAATATCTAAGGGATAGTATCCATCCCACAACCATTCTAAAGAGATCAAAGTTAACTTTGAGGCACTAAAACCAGGAATGTACAAATCATACCTTTTAATTCATCTTTGCAAAGAGAAGCTTGGAAGATAGGTCTACAGAACTTACCTGACTAGCTGCCATACAACCTGTCCACCCCAAGGAAAGAGCACATTCTATGATTCACTCAATATAAATGTGGGGTCACTGGGAGTTACCTTTGCGGGAAGACAAGATTCTGGTTGTAACATACTGGTTTGGAAATTAGAATAACCAATCTCATGAATCAATCTACTTTCACTTTGTGTTTAAGGCACTAGGCATGGCCCAAAATTGGATCTCTATGTGCCAGACACTTTAAAAGCATTATCTAATTTGATCTTCTCAGAAATCCTATGAGATGGGTCTAAATTTTTGCCTATTTTCAAATATTAAAAATAAGAACTTGGGGATATTAGGGGCTTGTCTAAAGCCACATAGTAAGCAATTAGTCAAGCTAGTCCTCATGTCTTTTTTCATGCCAGCCTGGAGTCCTGACCACTCTGCTGAATTGTTTTCTTCATATCATCTGATGTCTAGCTTTTTAAGCCCTAACCCTACTACATTTCCCTATGCTTGCATTTCCTTTCCGCATGCACATGGGCCTTGCTACTTCTGTCTGAACAGATATTACTTTCTTACCTGTGGGTTTGTTTTTGTTTTTGTTTTTTTGCTCATGCAAATCTCTCCATCCTTCACTCCACTGCTCTCTGTTATCTTACCCACTTCCCGTCACCCTGTTTATATTCCATCTGTATCATGGAACCAGTTCTAGTCCTTTTTCTACTATTGGTTCCCATAGTAGTTGGACTGTTCCAGCTTGAGATCAAGCAGAACACAATTACTGTAGAGTATATAGGGCTTTGATATTCTGTTTACCTTAATAGATCATTAACTCTTGAGGTCAAGATCCACGTTTGATTTTATTATGGTCTTCTCAGTGCAGTGTCATGTACATAAGAAGAACTGAAGAAATGTCTTTTGAATAGAAAGAAAAGACATGAGATTCAGCTCCACAGCTATCTAAGATTCCTTCACTCTTGCACCTCATCTAACTTGTTCACTGTGATATTTTCAAAGCCCAACACAGTTCTTAGTATATAATAGATGATTGCCAAATGTTTTTGGAATAAATGAATCAATGAATAAATAAGTCTAACTATCCTGAAAGAATACAAACAAACAAGGTACCATGGTTCTGTAATTAGAAATACAGAGTCACACCAGTCTAAGCTCAGCCTTGGCCCTGCCCTTTATTACTTTGAGACACTGACCTTTCAAAGTCTCTTTATTCTGGGGTGCCTGGGTGGCTCAGTCTGTTGAGCGGCCGACGTTGGCATAGGTCATGATTTTGCGGTCTGTGAGTTCGAGCCCCGCGTCGGGCTCTGTGCTGACAGCTCAGAGCCTGAAGCCTGGTTCAGATTCTGTGTCTCCCTCTCTCTGACCCTCCCCCGTTCATGCTCTGTCTCTCTCTGTCTCAAAAATAAATAAACGTTAAAGAAAAATTTAAAAAAAAAGTCTCTTTATTCTTTATCTGGTGATAATAGTGGTAGCTACATGGCTGAGACAGTGGTGCTCATTGTATTTTATTTTATTTTTTTACAGTGGTGCTCATTAACTGGCTCACATGCTTCCCTCCATTTCCCAACTCCTTTGCATTTTGTCTTGGCCAGATGACTGTTTTAGTTTGTGAGGGGAGTTAAAATATGCCAATTCTGGTCTGAGGCAGATAAGAAAAAATGTGAGTTCTCCACACTTTGTTTTCAACAAAGTGTTTCTTTGTTTCTTTGTTTACAAGTTCTTGAATCCTAGAGATAAAGAGGAGTGTCAAGATGGGAACAGCCTGGATCACTTTATCATTGTTTTAGTGTAATCACAAAAGAAACTATAACAGATTATGATATGAGCAGCTTTGCTTTTCTAAGATTGCTTTGGCTATTTAGGGTCTTTTCCATACAAATTCTAGAATTGTTTTTCTAGTTCTGTAAAAAATACTGTTGGTATTTTGATAGGAATTGCATTGAATGTGTAGATAACTTTGGGTACTATAGACATTTTACAATATTTGTTCTTCTAATCCATAAGCATGGAATGTCTTTCCATTTTTTTTGTGTCATCTTGAATTTCTTTCATCAGTGTTTTATGGTTTTTGGAGTACAGGTCTTTCACATCTTTGGTTAAGTTAATTCCTAGATATGTTATTATTTTGGGTACAATTATAAATGGGATTGTCTTAGAATACATGCATTTTTAAAAAAACAGAATAGAATAAACAGGTGGAAATCACTCTGCAAGAGAAGGAAAAACCATAAGGCATTGCTTTGTTAGGAAGCCATGTGCAGGCCCCTCAAAGGAAGCAGCCTTTATAAATGATTTCTTGGAAGAGCTTTTCTGGCCTTTGAAGTCTTTCCTCTAAAAGAAGCTAAGTATTTATCTTGATATCTTAAGAGAGGGATAACAAAAAGCCAGGTCACTAACAGGAGGTATCCTGAGTTTATATTTATATGGTTCAAGTCTGGAAAGTCAACTTCGGAAGCTGGTTTAGTGATAAATCATCCACACACATGTTCCTATCTCCAAATATCATCTTTTATTAATGAAGGGCAGTGCCTTCAACTCAGAATTTTATTATGGAAAAAGACACAGTTTTTTTAAAAAAAGGTTTGCCTCAGAGTATTTCTGAGATACCAGCTCATTTGCAGAAAATAAGTACTAAACTACATAACCCAAGGCTTAGAAAGACATTAGGCAACAATCCTTGAATGAATTGGCTTCCTTTGTCTTTTCTCTTTGACCCTTCAGGTTGGATCTCTAGAGAATGGTGACTAAGATTGATGACTGGACAGAATAAAAGGCCAGATAAATGCAAGAAAAGGGTGGTGTGAGAAAATATGATGGCATTGATGAAGGGATCTAGTTAAATGGAGTTTAGGTTTTGGTTTTACCCCCTGGAAAATGAACTGGACCTTCATTGGCTGCAAACTCTTTCTTGAAGACATCTTTTTGTTTCCTGTGTCTAGTATATAGTTGACCTAGAACATAGTGGGTGCCCAGAAATTGTTGGTTGAGTGAATAAATGAATCAATGAGGTATTCCTGGGGAGTCATCCATAAATCAGACTGTCATGAAGCTAATCACATTTTTACACAGTAACAATGCCTTTATTTGGAAATTCATCCTTCCTAAGGGCTCAGCATCCAATAACTCAGAGCTATAACCAAACTATCTTAAACACAAATATTCAATAGCTGCAACTCTCTATGGCCATCTGAAACAATTCTCTCATGCCCAAGTCCCATAAAACAGTCATTAGCTATATCAGTAATCTTAATTATACAAAGGGACCTATAGTGGTAAGTACACATGCAACCATTCTGCACTGTAAATGCAACTGGCATGGCAGCCCCAGTATAAGATTAACAAACACGGAATCATATTTTTACCTTCTGGGAGAGCAGAAAGTAAAATTTACACCCATGCCACACCACACAAGTCCCAATTATTATCATTTCTTGCTGAACAATTGTACTATCCCCTGACTGGTTTGGAACTTCACATCTTCTCCCCTCCAATTCATTTCCACATAGATCAGCAATGATCTTTAAAGAATGCTAATCTCATCTTAATCATGGCTTGCTTAAAATGCCTCTCCTTTCTGTTAACAGACTCTCCAAACTCCTTATCATGGCCTTTGAAGTCCAGTATAATGTGAGTTGTTAGTGTTGCCTTCCTCATCTGGCATCACTGTCCTCCCTCACACTCTCCAGGTTCTAAATAAATGTGTTCTTATCTTATTTCACTCCTCACACACACATCTGTCACTTTTTCCTCACTCTTTACCCTGCCTGAAATTTACTTCCTTGTTTCTTGCCAGTTCCTAGTCACCTTCAGATTCCCAAACACACATTTCCAGATACCCAGGACAAATCAGTTTCCTCTCTTATCTATACACTCTGTACTCTTAATCTCAGAGCCAATAGCATTGCTGGGATTAAATAGCACATTTTATTTATGTATTTTTTTAAATATATAATTTATTGTCAAATTGGTTTGCATACAACAACCAGTGCTTATCCCAACAGGTGCCCTCCTCAATGCCCATCACCCACTTTCCCATCTCCTCCAACCCTCACCAACCCTCAGTTTGTTCTCAGTATTTAAGAATCTCTTATGGTTTGCCTCCTTCTCTCTATGTAACTTTTTTCCCCCTTCTCCTCCCCCATGGACTTCTGTTAAGTGAAAACATATGGTATCTGTCTTTCTCCGCCTTACTTATTTAACTTACCATAGTACTCTCCAGTTCCATCCACGTTGCTGCAAATGGCCAGATTTCATTCTTCCTCATTGCCAAGTAGTATTCCATTGTGTATATAAACCACAACTTCTTTATCCATTCGTTGGTTAATGGACATTTAGGTTCTTTCCATAATTTGGCTATTGTTGAAAGTGCTGCTATAAACATTGGGGTACAGATGCCCCTATGCATGAGCACTCCCGTATACCTTGGGTAAATTCCTAGCAGTGCCATTGCTGGGTCATAGGGTAGTTCTATTTTTAATTTTTTGAGGAACCTCCACACTGTTTTCCAGAGTGGGTGCACCAGTTTGCATTCCCACAAACAGTAGAAGAGGGTTCACGTTTCTCCACATCCTCCTCCAGCATCTGCAGTCTCCTGATTTCTTCATTTTAGCCACTCTGATAAGTATGTGGTGACATCTCAGTGTGGCTTTGATTAGTATTTCCCTGATGAGTGGTGATGTTGAGCATCTTTTCATGTGCATGTTGTCCATCTGTATGTCTTCTTTGGAAAAGTGTCTATTCATGTCTTCTGCCCATTTCTTGGCTGGATTCTTTTTTGGGGGTGTGTGTGGAGTTTGGTGAGTTCTTTATAGATTTTGGGTACTAGCCCTTTATCTGGTATGTCATTTGCAAATATCTTTTCCCATTGCATCAGTTTCCTTTTATTTTTGTTGATTGCTTCTTTTTCAGTGCAGAAGCTTTTTATCTTGATGAGGTCCCAATAGTTCATTTTTGCTTTTAATTCCTTTGCCTTTGCTTTAATTCCTTTGTCCAGTAAGAAATTGGTATGGCTGAGGTAAAAGAGGTTGTTGCCTGCTTCTCCTCTAGGGTTTTGATAGTTTCCTGTCTCACATTCAGGTCCTTTATCCATTTTGAGTTTATTTTGTGAATGGTGTAAGAAAGTGGTCTGGTTTCATCCTTCTGCATTTTGCTGTCCAGTTCTCCCAGCACCATTTGTTAAAGAGACTTTTTTCCATTGGATATTCTTTCCAGCTTTGTCAAAGATGAGTTGGCCATACTTTTGTGGGCCTAATTCTGGGGTTTCTATTCTATTCCATTGGTCTATGTGTCTGTTTCTGTGCCAATACCATGCTGTCTTGATGATGACAGCTTCGCAGTAGAGGCTAACGTCTGGGATTGTGATGCCTCCTGCTTTGGCTTTTTCTTCAATATTACTTTGGCTATTCGGGGTCTTTTGTGGTTCCATACAACTTTTAGGATTACTTGTTCTAGCATCGAGAAGAATGCTGGTGCAATTTTGATTGAGATTCCATTGAATGTGTAGATAGCTTTGGGGAGTATTGACATTTTAACATTATTTGTTCTTCCAATCCATGAGCACGGAATGGTTTTCCATTTCTTTATATCTTTTTCAATTTCTTTCATAAGCTTTCTCAACGTTTATTTATTTTTGGGACAGAGAGAGACAGAGCATGAACGGGGGAGGGGCAGAGAGAGAGGGAGACACAGAATCGGAAACAGGCTCCAGGCTCTGAGCCATCAGCCCAGAGCCCGACGCGGGGCTCGAACTCCCGGACCGCGAGATCGTGACCTGGCTGAAGTCGGATGCTTAACCGACTGCGCCACCCAGGCGCCCCTCCTTCATAAGCTTTCTATAGTTTTCAGCATACAGATCTTTTACATCTTTGGTTAGATTTATTCCTAAGTATTTTATGCTTCTTGGTGCAATTGTGAATGGGATGAGTTTCTTTATTTGTCTTTCTGTTGCTTCACTGTTAGTGTATACGAATGCAACTGACTTCTGTACATTGATTTTGTATCCTGCGACTTTGCTGAATTCATGTATCAGTTCTAGCAGACTTTTGGTGGAGTCTATCGGGTTTTCCATGTATTATACATTATATTATATATACAATAAATGCAATATATTACATTATATTATATTATACAATATATTATAATACATGATATTATATCATGTCATCTGCAAAAAGTGAAAGCTTGACTTCAATTTTGTCAGTTTTGATGATTTGATTTCTTTTTGTTGTCTGATTGCTGATGCTAGCACTTCCGACACTATGTGAAACAACAGCGGTGAGAGTGGACATCCCTGTTGTGTTCCTGATCTCAGGGGGAAAGCTCTCAGTTTTTCACCATTAAGGATCATGTTAGCTGTGGGCTTTTCATAAGTGGCTTTTATGGTGTTTAAGTATGTTCCTTCTATCCCGACTTTCTTGAGGGTTTTTATTAAGAAAGGATGCTGAATTTTGTCAAATGCTTTTTGTGCAACGATTGACAGGATCATATGGTTCTTATCTTTGCTTTTATTAATGTGATGTATCACATTGATTGATTTGCAAATGTTGAACGAGTCCTGCAGCACAGGAATGAATCCCACTTGATCATGGTGAATAATTCTTTTTACATGCTGTTGAATTTGACTTGCTAGTATCTTGTTGAGAATTTTTGCATCCATATTCATCAGGGATATTGGCTTGTAGTTCTTTTTTTTTTTTTCTGGGTCTCTGTCTGGTTTGGGAATCAAAGTAATGTTGGCTCCATACAATGAGTCTGCAAGTTTTCCTTCCATTTTTATTTTTTGGAACAGTTTGAGAAGGATAGGTATTATCTCTGCTTTAAATGTCTGGTAGAATTCCCCAGGGAAGCCATCTGGTCCTAGACTCTTCTTTGTTGGGAGATTTTTGACTGATTCAATTTCTTCTCTGGTCATGGGTCTGTTCAAGTTTTCTATTTCTTCCCGTTTGAATTTTGGAAGTGTGTGGGTGCTTAGGAATTTGTCCATTTCTTCCAGGTTGTCCAGTTTGTTGGCATATAATTTTTCATAGTATTCCCTGATAATTGCTTGTATTTCTGAGGGATTGGTTGTAATAATTCCATTTTCATTCATGATTTTATCTATTTGTGTCATCCCCCTTTCCTTTCTAGAAGCCTGGATAGAGGTTTATCAATTTTGTTTATTTTTTCTTCAAAAAAACCAACTCTTGGTTTCATTGATCTGCTCTACAGTTTTTTTAGATTCTATATTGTTTATTTCTGCTCTGATCTTTATCATTTCTCTTCTTCTGCTGGGTTTGGGTTGTCTTTCCTGTTCTGCTTCTATTTCCTTTAGGTGTGCACTTAGATTTTGTATTTGGGATTTTTCTTGTTCCTTGAGATAGGCCTGGATTGCAATATATTTTCCTCTCAGGGCTGCCTTTGCTATATCCCAAAGCATTTGGATTCTTGTATTTTCATTTTCATTTGTTTCCATATATTTTTTAATTTCTTCTCTGATTGCCTGGTTGACCCATTCATTCTTTAGTAGGGTGTTCTTTAACGGCCACGCTTTTGGAGGTTATCTAGACTTTTTCCTGTGGTTGATTTCAAGTTTCATAGCATTGTGGTCGAAAGTGTGCATGGTATGATCTCAGTTGTTTTATACTTATGAAGGGCTGTTTTGTGACCCAGCATGTGATTTATCTTGGGGAATGTTCCATGTGCACTCGAGAAGAAAGTATATTCCGTTGCTTTGGGATGCAGAGTTCTAAATATATCTGTCAAGTCCATCTGATCCAATGTCTCATTCAGGGCCCTTGTTTCTTTACTGATTCTGTGTCTAGATGATCTATCCATTGTTGTAAGTGGGGTACTAAAGTCCCCTGCAATTACCACATGCTTATTAATAAGGTTGCTTATGTTTGTGATTAATTGTTTTATATACTTGGGGGCTCCCGTATTTAGCGCATAGACATTTATAATTGTTAGCTCTTCCAGATGGATAGACCCTGTAATTATTATATAATGCCCTTCTTCCTCTCTTGTTACAGCCTTTAATTTAAAGTCTAGTTTGTCTGATATAAGTATGGCTACTCCAGCTTTCTTTTGACTTCCAGTAGCATGATAGAGAGTTCTCCATCCCCTCACCTTCAATCTGAAGGTGTCCTCAAGTCCAAAATGAGTCTCTTGTAGAGAGACACCAAATAGATGGGTCTTGTTTTTTTTTTATCCATTGTGATACCCTATGTCTTTTGGTTGGAGCATTCATTCCATTTACATTCAGTGTTAAGGGTCATTGTGATGTCTGTAGGTTTCATGCTTGTAGTGATGTCTCTGGTCCTTTGTGGTCCTTGCAACATTTCACTCACAGAATCCCCCTTAGGATACCTTGTAGGGATGGTTTAGTGGTGATGAATTCCTTCACTTTTTGTTTGTTTGGGAAGACCTTTATCTCTCCTTCTATTCTGAATGACAGGCTTGTTGGGTAAAGGACTCTTGGGGGCATATTTTTCCTGTTCATCACACTGAAAATCTCCTGCCATTCCTTTCTGGCCTGCCCAGTTTCAGGAGATGGGCCTGCTACTACCCTTATGTGTCTACCTTTGTATGTTAAGGCCCGTTTATCCCTAGCTGATTTTAAAATTCTCTCCTTATGCTTGTATTTTGCCTGTTTCATTATGATATGTCATGCAGAAGGTCAATTCAAGTTATGTTTGGAGGGAGTTCTCTGTGCCTCTTGGATTTCAATGCCTGTTTCCTTCCCAGATCAGGGAAGTTCTCATCTATGATTTGTTCAAGTACACCTTCAGTCCCCTTCTCTCTCTTCTTCTGGAATTCATATAATATGGATAAAGTTCTGTTTGATTGCATCACTTAGTTCTCTAATTCTCTCCTCATACTCCAGGAATTTTTCTTTCTCTTTGTTTCAGCTTCCTCTTTTTCCATAATTTTATCTTCAAATTCACCTATTATCCCCATTGCCTCTTCAATCTGCACTGTGGCCACCTCCATTTTATTTTTGCACCTCATTTATAGTATTTTTTCATTAATCATGCCTATTGTTTAGTCCCTTGATCTCTGCATCAATCAATTGTCTGCATTCTTCTATGCTTTTTTCAAGCCCAGCAATTAATTTTACGACTATCATTCTAAATTCTTGTTCAGTTATGTTGCTTATATCTGTTTTGATCATTCTTTACCTGTCACCTTCTCCTGGAGTTCCTTTTGAGGAGAATTCTTTTGTTTCCTCATTTTGGCTAGTTTTCTGTCCCTTATGAGCTTTAAAAGCTTGTTATGTGCTCTGCAAGTATGAGCACTGCTATATTAAATGGGGGTCTTACATTGCCCAGGGCCTGGCCCTTCAGGAGGTGTTTTTTTGGAGAGTGTTACTTGCTTTCTGTTGTTGTGACTTTGGTTATTTTGTTTCCTTACTCGTAGTGATATTTTGGACACTCTACCATGTGTGCTTTGATTTGTTCCTTGACGTAGACCTGGAAAGCTAAATAGACAGACAAACAGGAAGCAAAAACACACAAATAAAACAAACAAACAAACAAAAACAGAAAACTAAAAACTAAAAACAATCCAAAAGCAAAGAACGAGACACACCAGCTACAAGTAAAGAACAGGGTGGAGGCAGTGCTAATAGAAGAGCACATACAAAGAGAGAAATGACAGGGACAGGGAAAAACAAAAAATAAACATTGACCAGGCAGGGAGACTAAAAATCTTAGTCCAGAGAGAGAGATAGGAAAATAATGAAGGAGATGGAGGGAAAAAAAAAAAAAAAGAAGATAAAGTTATCCAGACAAATAAACTATATGGCTTGATTATTCCAGAGAGAGAGAAAAGAATGTAATTAAGGTGGTGTGGAACATGTATCAAGAGAATGGATTAAATATGTCTTAAAAAAGAAAAACAATAAGCAGAGTAACCAACCTAGAGGAGGAAAGAGATAAGAAGGAGAAATGGAAGGGAGAATATATCTATATAGCAAGAGTTGTCCTAGAATTATTCCAGACAATGCAGCAGTGCTGGTCTGGTGGAGTGGTCCATCTGGTTCCACAGCATCTATCCCAGTCCAGTAGATATGCAGTAACCCAGTGCAGAGGGGTGTGCTTTGGTGCAGGCTGGCCCTGCCTTCACTGTGGGCCCTGGGGACCAATCCCTGAGGCCCCACCTTGGTGGTGGTAGGAAGAAAAATGGCGAATAGGAATAGGTGGTAGGAATAAAAATGGTTTTATTATGTGCCACAGCACTTCAGGGGAGGGGGTCTCTTGCTGCAGGCTGTGCCCCTGACCTACCACCTAACCCGGAGGTGGCTCCCCTCTTCTCCAGGTGCATGAACAGGGCAGCCAGCCCCAGTCTGAAGAAAGTCCTGCAGTTAAAGATGGGATCCCTCTCCATCCCAGTCTGAAGTTTTTTCTCTTGTCCAGATACAGTCCTGCACTTCCCCAGCTTCTCTTTCTCTTCCCTTTGTCTCCCTGCAAAAGGGGATCCCTACCCTCTGTGCCTATGTGGCCTGTTTTATCTCCCCCAGTTCACAATCACCCACCTATGGCTCATCAGATCGTGTCAGTTTCTCCCTGGTAGACTGTCTCTTTTTCTCTCAGAGTCTTGGGGTTCAAAGTCCTTTGGCTTCAGCCCTTCTTTGTTGGAGAGATGCAGGAAGTATGGATCCCCCTACTTCTCCACAATGTTGGTCCCTCTCCCAAGGCCCCACTTCTTAAAACCTCACACTGGGAATTATGTTTCAACATATGGATTTTGGGAAACACATTAAATCCATAGCAGGCGATAGTAACACTTTAAGGTTATTATGGGGATTAAGTAAAAAAGTTTGCATAAAGCATTTAGAAAAGCGCTGGGTATATATTAAATACTCATCATATGATAACTAATACTGTTACCAATAAATTTAGTCTCCATTCTTTCTGCTGTGAAGTCCCAGCATACCAGTGTGGAATTTTCATTTGGTCACTTAGGTGAATGCAGGAGTCCCCAGCATCCTGGATAGATATGACACACATAAAGAAGCATCCTTTCCTCTAAGGTAAGAAAATCTTTCCCAGAAATTTCTTAGCTTCTCAAACTATGTGAGGCAAAGAACCAATTTTTTTTCCCTCCATTCCATCATGAAACATTATTTTTGTAAAACGCAATAAAGATCAATTACTAGATAGATAAAATTTAAAAATAAAGATATACAATGGAATATTACTCAGCCATCAAAAAGAATGAAATCTTGCCATTTGCAACAATGTGGATAGAACTAGAGTGTATTATGCTAAGTGAAATAAGTCAGTCAGAGAAAGATAAGCATCCTATGATTTCATTCACATGTGGAATTTAAGAAACAAGATTAGCATAGGGGAAGGGAAGGAAACATAAGATAAAAACAGAGAGTGAAACAAACCATAAGAAACTCTTAAATATAGAGAACACACTGAGGGCTGCTGGAGGGGGAGATGGGTGGGGGGATAAGTTACATGGGTGATGGATGTCAAGGAGGGCACTTGTTAGGATGAGCATTAGGTGTATATGTAAGTGATGAATCACTAAATTCTACTTCTGAAACCATTACTAGCTTGGATTTAAATACAATTTAAAATAAAAATAAAAATAGTAAATAATAAAAAAATAAAAAATAAAGATATTAAAAATACAATCCAAAAAATATTATTATTAGATTCCATAAGCATAAAACTACTCAGTTAAATTGCTGTAAAAGTTTCTAAATGCACTAAACCACAAGTGTATAAAGCAACACCACAATTTGCATCATCCTGCCTAAGCAGTTGTCTCCATCGTTCTCAATGGCCAACATTGGGTCACATGACTGAGCTAAACCAATCTCTGGCCTAGAACCCTCTCGTTTCATTGGATCCATTTCATTAAACACACATATACAATGCTTACTATGAGCAAACACATAGACAGGAAGCCAGTGATATGCCCCATGTGAAAGAACAAGTGACATGCTATGGGAGAATAGATTCAAAATAATATTTGACAAGGGTACCCAGGAATAGCCTTTTAAAGCAGGTAGGGTTCAAGCTTGACTATAATACTTGTAGCTTTCACATAGTTACAGGCGGTGGGGAGGGAAGGTATCCTAGACAGAGGGAACAATGAGTTGGAGCTGAAAGGAGGGAATGTTGTTCAGTGTATAAAGAAATGTTTCACAATAAAACCAAAAGGCCGTTCAACCAAATGTTTTAGAGCATAAAACAATGTTAGAGGTCATGTGTTCACCATTTCGTTTGGAATTTGCGATAAGCAGGATAGTGACCCTTCAAAGATATCCACATCCTAATCCTTGAACCAGCTCTCTAGATTAAAAAAAATTTTTTTAACGTTTATTTATTTTTTAGGGACAGAAAGAAAGAGAGCATGAGCAGGAGAGGGGCAGAGAGGGAGGGAGCCACAGATTCCGAAGCAGGCTCCAAGCTCTGAACTGTCAGCACAGAGCCCAACGCAGGACTCAAATTCATGAACTGCGAGATCATGACCTGAGCTGAAGTCAGATGCTTAACAGACTGAGCCACCCCTCAGATAGAGGCGCCCCTCTAGATTTTTAAACTTGATCTTTTCACTAAGAATTTTTAGGAGGAAGTTTGATGTAGTGGTGAGGGCTTTGGAATGAGACAAACCAGGTTTAACTTTTAATTTTGTTACCTATTGTTGTGTATCCCTGGGTAACCTACTTAACTTTTCTCAGCCCCAGCCTTCTAATCTTCCCTTTGGTGATGAGAATATCTACTTCTCAGCTCAGGGTGAATTAAAGAGTTACATACTTTTACACACGCACATAGTAAATGCTTACTATATGGCAGCTATTATTAAGTATGGCTTTAGTTTTACCGTGAAGGAAAAGTAAGAGCCAAACAACTTCAAACTCTCTCCATGCATTGCTGCTGATGACTGCATCATGACCTCTCAACACAGTACACATCAGTCACTGAATTCATTTGTTCATTAAATACAGTATGACACTATTGATACTTATTCTGCCCAAATATGTTTACTCTACCATGTGCCAGGCACAGAGAAAAGTAGAGCTGAATAAAACCTGGTCATTGCCCTGCAGGGAAGCCCTCAGTCCAGAGGACAGTGTTTCCAAAGGGTGAGACACTAGAAACCCTGTGGATGGAATGAAAGGGGATTTGAGGTGGCTTACAGACATAACATAAAGTCACATAACTCAATGAAAAATTCTTCCATGTTTAGTTCTCTTTCAGTCCTTTGGAGAAAGGACATTTAGGAGAAAGTCTCAGTTTTGTGTCAGTCTGTCTCATACTTTTCCATGACTGGCTAATCTCAAAGAAGGAACAAGTCTCAGACTGCAGGCCTTTGGCAAAAACCAGGGTTCTTCTGGAATCAAAAACTATTTGATCATTTCTGTGACAAGTGTTATACTTGTGTCTTGCCTATAGAATTAATTTTTAGCTTTCTTGCAAATTTTAAAGGTGAACAACTTAAAAAAATATTAATGAAGTAAAAGTAAGAATGAAACATAGGGCAAAAATCATGAAAGTTGAATGCATATTGGTTTTTCAAATTCTATAATAGTGAATAATGCCATGGAAACACATTTGCAAGGCTGAGTTGTGAAGGCTAAAACATATCCTAGGTAAAGTGGAAGACAGAGATGGGAGTGATCAACTTAGGCTGAGTAATGGAACATCTTGCAAAGCAAGGGGATACTTGATCTTCAAGAATACAGATGAATTAGTAGGGGTGCCTGGGTGGCTCAATATAGTGTCTGACTCTTGGTTTCACCTCAGGTCCTGATAGCACGGGTTTGAGAGATCAGGTCCCTACATTGGGATCCATGCTGACAGCACAGAGTCTACTTGGGATTCTCTCTCTGCCCCTCCCCTGCTCTCATGGGCTGTCTCTCTCTCTCTCAAAATAAATAAATAAACATTTTAAAAAAAGGAATACATATGAATGAGGGTTTCAGAAAGTGGTGAAGAAAGGGGAGCATTATAGGTAGAAAGAACAGTGTGTTTACAGCACTATGGGTTCAGGTAATTGTTATAAAATATATAAACATAGAAGATTTCTACCTTATAACTGCAGTCATCACACTCACTGGAGAAATCCTATGTGTATGTGTGTGCCACTTAAAATACAATGATTAAACAGTTTTTGAAACCTTACAGAATATGAGCATCTTTCTCTGTTATGGCAGGAAAAGAAGTTCTCTGATTAAACTTTGGCCCCACTGAAGTGATGCAAAAAAAAATTAATAATAATAATTTGTCTTAATCCTTAAAACCAGTTCTTTAAGTATAAGAGAAAGATTTTATCACCTTGGTGCTGAGTAGTCCTATCAGATGAGGCTCTGGAGGGCAAGGCAACACAGTTTTATGCTTTTCCCTTGAATGGTAGCTTCACTTACAAATACAGTGTACTCCACTGGAGATTAATTAACTGCTGTTTTGCAAACCACTCCTTTTTACTATAAAAAGGGACAATTAGATAAATTAAGCAAGGTTTTGTTATCACATTCAATTCAATATACTTTCATTAACATCCACTATGTGCCAACCTTCTCTAGGAGATATGAAGGAGACTGAGATACACTAGGCTGCCTCTACTTACCCAAAGCCTACTGGGGAAGACAGATGTGTAAACAGACAACTCTAACACCAGCCATAGCATGTAAGCTCTATTATTCAGGGACTACAGATAGGGCATCAATTCACCTCATCTGGTGGAGGAGGCAGAAATTGAGCCAAACCTTAAAAGATAAATAGGATTTCAATAGGTACACAGGGGAAGAAAGTCATTCCAGGTAGAAGGAACAACATGGGTGAAAGTCTAGAGATAATTGTATGGGAAACAGGGGGAACGGAACTACCCTGTGAATTATCAGAAATTAATCCCAGAAAAATGGTTGGTTTCCAGATTGTAAAGGATCATGGTAATAGATGATAAGGGCTCAGGAGATAACTTTTTTTATATCTAAATAGAGATCACATGTGACCTTTGTTACACCCTCTGCACTCTCCTGGCACTAAGTTTGACTTGTTCAAGTGATCTATTTACCATAGACTGTTCCAGGAAGTTGTCGGTTCAAGAGAAGAGTCAATTTCTCTCCATCTGGGCACAGGAGAGGGCATTTAAATAGGGCTGTGAGGACTGGAAGAATGCATTGTCCACCCCCAGACAAATGAAAGCAGCCTCACCTTTACTCCTCCTCCAGAATCATGCATAGCAGGCATTGGTCTGCTTCAACACTGACTCCAAAAAACTGTGAATATCCATCACCACCACTCCGTCTCCTTCCAAGCTGACCAAGTCTCATTCTTCTCTAAACTATTGCAGTAGCCTCCCACTTACCCTGAGCTCCCACCAACCACGACTACCCCCAGAAAGCACAGCATGAGACAGCAGCTTATATGCACAAATACATGATGCAATATGATCTTATGGAATAAGAATGTGGCACTAAGAAAAACAAAACAGGAAGTAAGGTTTAGCTAATGTGAGTTACCAATGTGGGCAAGTGATACTCAGTTCTGCTAGGACCATCTGAGAAGCCATTTAGAGTATACTTCAAATTATTCCAGGCAAAAGACAGAGGAAGCATTTACTTACTATCTTTAGTCTCCTATTGGTCAAAGACTATACCATGAAGCTGTTAACTTTCTCACACTTTCAGGCCGTGCATGTAGGTTTTCTGGGTGGTTCTTAAAGACATTTTATATTATCAGAGAAGCACAGGGGTGGGGAGGAAGGAAAAGGTATATATGGTACAGGCAAGGCAACTTGCTGTGCTTACTACTGTGAGGAGCTAGATGCTGCAGCAATAGCTAGAGAAAAAAGCAGGCTGAGAGGATGCGAGGTTGAGGTACCTAGTGTAGTGTACAATATACCTGCTAAGTAGTCTTCTCATCCCCAGGATAAAGTCAAAACCAGTAGACCTGGCATGTAAGGCCCCATCTGTCTCACCATGCACCCCTGGCTCCTCCTCACATTCTAGCCACAGGGGCTTTCTCCAAAGACATTTCTGTCTTTGGTCAAAGATATTCTGGGGTGCCTGTGTGGCTCAGTCGGCTAAGTGTCTGCCTTGGGCTCAGGTCATGATCTCACAGTTCATGGTTTAGAGCCCCACATGAGGCTCTGTGCAGATAACTCAGAGCCTGGAGCCTGCTTCAGATTCTGTATCTCCCTCTCTCTCTGCCCCTTCCTGACTCATGCTCTGTCTTTCTCTCAAAAATGAATAAACGTTAAAATTTTTTTAAACAGATATTCTTATTGCTTGAGTGTTCTTTTCCACTCTACCTGGAAATCTTATAGCCGGATCGATTTGTTTCGAACAGTACCTCCTGAAGCCTTCTCTGAGGCAGACATAGTCACACCTTCTGGACTCCATTAGCATCTTCAATGATGCTAACAACCAGAGATAGGAATTTGGTTTTATTCATATTTTTATTCTCAGTTAACAGCACTAGAGACACACCAGATGTGCAATAAATGTGCTTGATCCTCTAACACCAACTGGATGTTCAACAATGGAATACAATTCTGACACTATGTATATAGAGTTAGCTTCAGATACTGCAAGTTAAAAAACTCAGTTCCACAGGACTGTCCTTACTTCAGATACCAATGACAAGTCACAGACCACCCATATTTCTGCCCAACTGGCTAAAATTGAAAATTCCAATGACCTCCTCTTCATTTTCAAAAATTTGCTAGAATGGCTCACAGAACTTAAGAAAACATTTTTCTCACATTTACTGGCTTACTATAAAGGATACAACTCAGGAAGAGGCAAATGGAAGACATGAATAGGGTAGACTATGAGGAAGATGGGGGAGGTTGGGTGGGCAGAGTTTCCAAATACTTGCCAGGAGTGCCACTCTCCCAGGACCACAATGTGTTCACCAACCTAGAAACTCTCTGAACTCTCCTTTAGGGATTTTCAAGGAAATTTTGTTACAAAGGCATGATTGCTTAAATCATTTGACTACCAGAGATTGAACTCAATCTTCAACCCCTCTCCCCTCCCAGGACATCGGGGCAGAAGCTGAAAGTTCCAAACCTCTAATCAATGTTTGGTCTTGCTGGAGAACAGCCTCCGCCCTGAAACTATCTAGGAACTGTCCAAGAATCACATTAGCATAAATTCAGATTTGGTTGAAAGGAACTTGTTATAGGGCGCCTGGGTGGCTCGGTCGGTTAAGCGTCCGACTTCGGCTCGGGTCATGATCTCACAGTCCGTGAGTTGGAGCCCCGCGTTGGGCTCTGTGCTGACCGCTCAGAGCCTGGAGCCTGTTTCCAATTCTGTGTCTCCCTCTCTCTCTGCTCCTCCCCTGTTCATGCTCTGTCTCTCTCTGTCTCAAAAATAAATAAACGTTAAAAAATTTTTAAAAAAAGAAAGGAGATTCTCTGTCTCCCTCTCTCTCTGCCCCTCCCCCGTTCATGCTCTGTCTCTCTCTGTCCCAAAAATAAATAAAAACGTTGAAAAAAAATTAAAAAAAAAAAAGAAAAGAAAGGGGCACCTGGGTGGCGCAGTCGGTTAAGCATCCGACTTCAGCCAGGTCACCATCTCGCGGTCCGTGAGTTCGAGCCCGGTGTCAGGCTCTGGGCGGATGGCTCGGAGCCTGGAGCCTGTTTCCGATTCTGTGTCTCCCTCTCTCTCTGCCCCTCCCCCGTTCATTCTCTGTCTCTCTCTGTCCCAAAAATAAATAAAAACGTTGAAAAAAAATTAAAAAAAAGAAAGGAACTTGTTATTAATAACAAAACATTCTGCTTTCACTTAGGAAATTCCAAGACTTTTAGGAGTTCTGTGCTAAGCACCAGGAACAAAGACTACACATATATGTGCTATTATACCACAAGTAACTATTGAATAAATGAAAAAAAGGAATGAGGAAGAGGAAAGAAGGAATTATTTCTGCCAATAATACTGCCTTTGTCAGTTTCACTGTTTTACATCTCCTAGGCAAATATTTGGTCAACTTTGGCTCGATAGATCCCTCCCAAAATGCCTTTCCATAACTGAGTATTGTGACTCCCAAATAAACCCATGCAAAAACAGACCTGATTGTTCCTGCTCACAGCCCAACCATGACCACTCCTGGGCTCAGAGCTGGCAGGGATAAGACGGATTCATGGTTGGATTGGCTGGCTGCTGAACAGCTAGAACCCTTGGGGACTGGAGGATAAACATTGACTGTTCCAGCCCTGTCTTGCTTCTGAAATGCAAATGAGCCCCAGGTGGGAATGAGATTGGTGGAGCTGGAACTGGTGGTAATCCAGCCCATTACAAGGGGGCACCAATAGGCATCCTCCCATCAAGCCCTTAATCGAGTTAAAAAAGCAATGATGGTTTATAGGAATGGACTGCTTTTTCTTTGGTTACAGTCTTGCTCCTGAACAGCTGCAGAAGTCAGGAGAATAAACAAAATGCTGTTTATGTGTATGACAAGTTTCAATTTCTTAACCAATTAAAGTCAGAATTACCTTCACCACCATCTAGTTTTTTTCCAGAGTGGGGGCAATTTCACACTTTGTACTTCTGTATGTGTCAACAATTAGACATCATCTGGAAGCCAAAATGAATAGCACTGCAGAATTGTAATGTAAATGAACCCAGTGCAAATTCCTATCATCATTGTTTCTCTTGGGAGCTGTAGGCATTGCAGTAATCCAGGAGGGGGAGGAAATTTTTTCAGTCATACAGCATCTGTCCAGTCAAGTTTTTCTCAAACTACTTTTGTGACAAGACACCTCTGATGGATAATGTTTACATATGCAATTTGGGCTATGGGCAGCAGCTTAGGCAAAATAGAATGAGAATTAAAACTCAAAACACTATCTGCATCCTTTCTCTCTCACTTCTAAAAGTGAATCAGAATACATATGGATGAAAATCGTGTTGCTATAGGGAACAACTCAAATCTGCTTTCATTTACACAAGAAGTAAATCATTTACAAACACTGGTACTTTATTAGTAACAAATTTCATGCAATAATTTTCACAGCTGTTCACAATACCACTTTCTTTTCAAGACCAGAATTGAAAACTCATCTAGCAATGCAAACCATTTATTATCCATGGTCTTTTTCACCTATAAAATCCAGAGGAAATAGTCTCTATACCATGACCTAGGTAAAGGCCAATTTTAGCTTCACATTTCTACAGGTGTTCAGGGAACTTCCAGCTTGTGGTCACCTATGTCTCCAACTTTCTGTGTCCTTAGCCCATCTCTTATTCCTCTGACAATGCACGCACACACACACACACACACGGCAAAATGAAGTAGTTAAGAGAACAAATTCTGGAACCAGATAGACTGGGATTGAAGATTAACTCTACCATGTATGGCAGAATAACTTTGGACAGGCCATACTATCTTTCCAAGTTTGTTTTTTCATACTTAAAATAGGAATAATAGCACTACTCAACTCCCATGGTTGCTGGGAGGATTGAATGAGTAATATATGTATTTTGGATGATATTTTGCACCTAATAAGAACTTAATTAATAAGAACTTTGTCACCATCATGATTATGATTGAAGTTCTGAGAAGAGTTCCACTACAAAGAGTTCCACTATAAAACAAAACAAACTAAGCAGACAGCAGTGTCCCTCAGCCATCCCCCTCCTCCCCTTTTCTCCTACATTAGCTACTCTTTCCCACCCTACTCTTTGTTCATTTCTGATTCATGTCAGTTTCATTCCTATTTTGAAGCCTTGCCTTTTTCAAATCAATATTCTATGGTCCTACCTTCTTTTCCCATCAATTTGACAAGGTATTTGGCTCAACAAAGGCAATAATCTTTCCATTTTTGTGATGATTTTTTTCACCATACTCAAAAAGTTAAAACCCCAATTGCTAGTTCTATGCAATTCTCAGCTGTTCCACATAAACTCACTATAGTTGTTAAGAAAATAGTTTCTCAGGGTGCCTGGGTGGCTCAGTTGGTTGGGCGTCTGACTTCGGCTCAGGTCATGATCTCACGGTTCGTGGGTACAAGCCCTGCATCGGGCTCTGTGCTGACAGCTCGGAGCCTGGAGCCTGCTTCAGATTCTGTGTCTCCCTCTCTCTCTGACCCTCCCCCATTCATGCTCTGTCTCTCTTTGTCTCAAAAATAAATATTAATTTTTTTAAAAAAAGAAAATAGTTTCTCATTATTTCATTGTAGTTTATTATTGGCAGTAACATTAACTGCAGGAGAGGGGAGGAGGGTATGATGTGTAAAATGCCACCACCTAATTATGGAGATATGGAACAATTACCATGCCACCCTTGATTTTCCTTCCCTTGTTGTCCATCCGTTCTTTCACCCATGGGTAATACTCATTCCATTCTTTAGAAGAATAAGAATCTATCTTTATGTCCTTTAATTTTCCTGACATGCCTGGAAAGAAGCTGTGGTCACTACAGGGAGCCCATGAAGAGACAAGGCCACACTCTGCCTCAGAGCCCTCTGCCGGCTCTCCCAGAGCCTGCAGTCAGTCATGGCTTGTGGTCAGAATATTGACCGCAGAATCTCTTGGTGTTTACTTTTATACAACTTCAGGTCTGATCTGCCTTTCACACACCTGAACTTCTTCTGCCCCAATTGTCCAGGCTTTTCTCTGCAGAGAAAACTAGACTTCAACTCTTAGTTACTTGCTGACTAGAACAAGGCTTGCCATGTGAGTAGGAACTGTGAAGGTCCAAGATCCAGAAATCAAGTCTTAATATCAAACTTATACAGAGAAATCAGAATTTAGGGAGAAGGTAAGAAGGGAAATTATAACATCCCAAGAAGCTGGGATCTCCATGGAGGACTCTTGCATCTCTCAGTTTCTTCACTTTCAACCCCATATTCAATCAGTTTATAAATTCCATCCAGTCTTCACACATTTTCTAAGATCCTATTCCCCTTCCCTTTCAGCTGTTCTTCATTCCATTTTGGTGTTTGCCACAGACATGCTTTTTGTCAGTTCATACCCTTTCCACCTCATTGGCCTCGGAGGTTGCAGTCTGACAGTGCCTTACCTCACTCTCAGAGGGTCCTTTTTTATACTAAAGCATGAGAAACCCACACATGTGCAATCTAGAAGTGTGGGGGAAGTTACTGCCACATGTGGCCAATTTTGACCAAGGAAAAAGAGGTCCTGCAATTTGGCTCCCACCTAACCTGCTCAAGACTGGAAGATTTCCAATTTTGTATGATCTTCCCTCCTCTTTTACTATCATGTCAGAATTTCATTTTAAAAACTCTGGCAGCTACATAATGGCTCCAAACCTGATTGAAGCTAGCAGAAATATTCATGCCCAGTGGTCCTTGCTTAGTTCTCCATTTGTATCTATTTTAAAATAAGTGCATATTATGAAAGCATCCAGACAGACAGGCAGATGTGAAGGCAGATAGGAAGAATGCAGACAGAGGATGCCCAACTAGACTCCCAGACCATTGCCTTCACTGGAAAAGAGGTCCTGGCATACCCAGTCCAGACAGTAAAACTTATTATCAGAAATACTGAAGCCAATTGTCCTTTTTAGCAAAGCATTAGTGCTAAAATAATTTCAGCTTCCATTTACACTGTGCCCAGCTATGCGCTGTGTGCATGGCATGCATTATCTTACTTGATGCCTGGAACAACCCTATAAGATGAACAGTCTCATGTCCATTTCACAGATTAGGATACTGAGGCTTCTTACCAGACTCTTTAATTTCTGGCACTTGTATGCCTACTGAGCAGTAGGATCTCCTTGCTGTGTTCCAGCCATATTGCCGCAGTTCATTCTGCCTCAGGGCCCTTGCAATTGATTTTCTTTCTGCCTGGACTTCTTTACAAGACCAGCTTATTCTCCTCATTCAATTTTCTTTCTTTCTTTTTTCACAAATAAACCAACTTTAATAGATATTATTTTGTATTTATATAGTGTCTTGTTCAAGAACCTTAGATGCTTTACAGATATTATATCCATTTAATCCCCACAACAACCTTGTGAAGTAGGTATTACTCCCATTTTACAAGATAGGAAGACTGAAGCCCAGAGAGGTCAAGTCAATTGCCCAAGGTCACACAGTTAAATTCACTAAGAACCAGGACCTGAGCACCTTAGCCTCCCAGATCCCAGTTAAATATTTCACAAGAGAATCTTTACTGAAAAGTATCCTTACAGAAAGTATCAAGAATAGTATTTTATCATCCAAGAAATCTCCTCTGAAAGAATTTGCCCAGACACGCTGGATAAAGCATAATCCCACCTACTCCCAGCCACTCTCTTTCTCATATCCTATTTTATTTTATCCATAGCTTATATTACTACTTAGTACTTCTTGTTTATTCATTTGTTTACCTTTTAAATTGGCTAACTATGCCACTAATATAATATAAACTCCATGAGAACTAGCACCAGGTTTATCTGCTCACCAGTTGTCTTCAGCACCTTACATAGTGTCAGGTTATTACAGGTGCATAATTAGTATATGTTGAACAAATGAGTGAGTGAATGAATGAAAGAGAGAGTATATGCCTGAGATCACATAAGCTTCTAGTACATTAAGCCCTGAGGCTAGTGAAATACAAGTTTGTGACAAAATTTCTCAATTGCACCAATTACCTTAAGCTATAATTCTGCATCTCAACACCTTATTGATCCATCCATCCATCCATCCATTTATACAGTAAATGTTTATTGAGATCCTTTTCAGGTTCCTGACACTATCGTAGGTGCTGGGGATACCATGGAGAATCTGATAATGTGCCTGCCCACAGAAAGCTGACTATCCAATGGAATAGTGATATGTGCACTTATTTATCATCTAACCTAATGTCAGGCAATGTTATTTCTTACATATAGAGAGGAACAAGTTGCACATTGGATACTGAGGTCAGGGAAGGTTTGACTAGAAAGGAAACTAAGGTATACCTTGAAGAAAAGTCCAGAAATATGGACCACAAGTGCTCTTCTCTGAAGCAAGAAACTGGGTGTGTCAAAGAATAAAAAGAAGAAAAGTGTGGGTGGAGCTGAATAAGGAAACTAGAGGGTGAGAGCTGATGTCAAAGAGGCAGGAAGAGCTCTGACACAGAGGCCTGGGTGGACTATGGTGATGACACAGTATTTTGTTCTAAGTATAATGGCAGGCCTTGGAAGAATTCTGAGTGATGGCAAACATGATCTGATCTACGTTTTAGAAAGTTTACTCTGGCTTCTGTGTGGAGTAACAATTGAAGAAAGCCAAAATAGAAGCTGGGAATCTCACTTCATACCCCCCTGTTAGGCTGAGGTGGAAGTCTCTGAACTGCCAGAATAGCATCCTGGGTAGGACACAGCCATCATGATGAACCTACTTTTTCAGAATGAGAAGCAAGTTGTAGGGGAGTTTGTACTAGAATAAAATATACTATTTGGGTGTGTTTTGTTATGTATATAAATGTGTAATGTTTTGGTGAAATTATTTATGAACCAGAGGTATGCCAAAATATAAATCTAGGAGGAAGAGACATCCACAATGAGTGCTCAGGTAGACTGAAGACATGCACTTAGGATCTTTTCCATCAGAATTCAGTGGTTTTCAAATTTATTGCTTTCATGAACACTCTAACACCATTTCTCTCTTTATGTGTCATAGGAATTCCTATCTCAGTTGCACACTGCTGCTCATGAATTGCTCTGCTATTACTCTTTTATGCCTTCCTAATGAACTGGAACCCCAGCCTATGATCAAAAATATTTTTGTTTATTCTCCCAATTATTTATCTCTGCATCCTAAATTTACCTCTTCCAATATTGCCTGTGGATTTTGAGAACATCAAGTGCCCATGTCCTGGGACACTTTACTGGTCTTGATCCTAAGGGGGGCCTGACTTAAATAAAGGGTCTTTGACCCAAGCAGGGCTGGGTAAGTGGAAACTTCTGATGAGTAGCTATTATCACTGCTGTTTTATTTTTTATTTTTTTTCAACGTTTATTTATTTTTGGGACAGAGAGAGACAGAGCATGAACTGGGGAGGGGCAGAGAGAGAGGGAGACACAGAATCGGAAACAGGCTCCAGGCTCTGAGCCATCAGCCCAGAGCCCGACGTGGGGCTCGAACTCCCGGACCGTGAGATCGTGACCTGGCTGAAGTCGGATGCTTAACCAACTGCGCCACCCAGGCGCCCCTATCACTGCTGTTTTAAATCTGCAAATATCCTGAGGCAAGTAGCCAGGGATACCAGCACTGTGGCTAAGGGTTTATGAGCTCCCTGTATGATCCTACCTATCCACTGCTTCCTTAGTCCTCTAACATATGAACACCCTCAAAGTCACATACGCTGATCAAGGTCAGGATCTCAACTAATTACATTAAGACTACCATGATGAGGGGCTCACAGACTTAGTGGAGGTGTTCAGGATTTTGCTTTTTAGCTGTTCATTGGGCTTAATAAGTCCTTTAGTTCAAATAACTAAAGGGCTTTTTTATGTCTTTTACGAACAATATGTCTTGCTGACTGCATTTACTCTGTTAGGCAGCTGTGATTATTCTGTGGCAAGACAGAACAGGTGATATTCTTCCTTTTCTTGCCCTTAAAGAGAAATGCACTTCTTAGGTCAGAGAACACTTTTGCCACTATCTGAGAGGTCTTTCATTTCCATTTTAAAAGCAAAGAATTGAGGCTCAGTGAGGCTGGCTGGATTGTTCAGTACCAAATAGCTGGTTAATGTCATGATATGTATTAGTTTTCTGGGACTGCTATAACAAAGTACCACAAATTTGGCTGCTTAAAACAATGGAAATATATTGTCTCACAGTTTAGAAGACTGAAAATGTAAATTCAAGGTTTCAGCAGGTCCATGCACCCTTCTAAGCCTCAGAGAGAATCCTCCTTTGTCTCTTTCAGTTTCCAGTGGCTTCAGGTATTCCCTGGCTTGTGACAACATCACTCTAGTTTCTGCCTCTATCCTCACATGGCCATCTTTCCTCTGTTTCTGTATAAATTTCCCTTTTTTTAAGGACACCAGTCATATTGGATTAAGAAGCCACTTTACTCCAACATGACTTCTGCTTAACTAATTACATCTGCAACAACCCTGATACCAAATACAGTCATATTCTAAGGTACTGGCAGTAAGGATTGCAACATATCTTTTGTGGGGACACAATTCAATCCATACCATGATCCAAGCTATAATCCTGGTGTCTATACTCCAAGTTCAAAGCAAATCTATTTGTTTCTGGCAGGGAATCTCCTACTATACCGGAGTTGTTTCTAAACTATCTCCAGTGGAAGCTACACAGACAACTCCATTCTCATAGCTAGGTGACTATACATGCTAGTTTGCTTGGAGAGTCTCAGTTTATGCCTGTAGCCCAGTATAAATACCGACAGTGCCTCTTTCATCTCAAACTGGAATTTTAATTCATTATATGACACCCTACTTACTGCAGACATTTTTCAAGCATTTCCTAAGTAATCAAACATTGTGCTAAGACAATTGCATGTAATCTTATAATATAGCTACTATCATAATGTCTATCTTATATGAAGAAGCACTAAACAGTTAAAGCCTTAAAAGTTGGATAAGAAACAGAATTAGAATTTTAGTTGAGATAGGTCTGATCTTCAACCCCTTGTAAGGAATCACAGTATCATACTGCCTTCTGGATGCAGATGGAGCGTAGATCCTTGTTTAATTGCTCATGAACTTTAGCAAGCTAAGCTAAACCATGTCCCTAGCATCCCAAGCTTATGTCCTGTAAATTGCAACTGTAATCAAATAATTGTTCTTTTGAACACGTTGCTCTGATTTTTCTAAAAGGAAAGTCATGGCCTTATGTGATTGTGGGCAGAGCAGAATCTATCATTATCCTTCTCAGGAAGAGTCTGGCTCTAAGAGAAGATGTCCACTGCCTGGGAACAGTGCTAACCACATTTCCAGAGATGCCCTGTTCTTCCTGGTGGCTGACCTTGGGGGCAGGATCAGAGCTCTGCTATGGCATCATCATTCAGGCTAGGTACCACTGATGCAAGGAGGAGAAAATTTCCATTTCAAACAAGTGCCTATTTTTCTGAGAATAACTTTATTAGCTATTCTTGAACATTGAGAACCCAGGATTGTTTAGCGATTATGTTGGTGAGGTGGGTGGGTGGTGGTGTTATACATATTCTAATCCAATGTAGAAGATTCTCCTCTTGGTATAAGATATGAATTTTCAGGAGAAAATAAACACCTTTTCTGCCTGCTGTGAGTCCTGTTGTGAACACCAGTGACTATGCTGTGACACCAGAAGTATAGAACATAACTTATTCTTAGAGAACTGGGTTGAAATCTTAGAAACGTGACTCTGATAGGAAAACATAGCAGAAAAGATTCAGTAACATGTATTTTTATAAAAAAAAAAAAAGGATTCTACCCCATACTCCATTTGGAATGACTTCTGGTAAATTTGGGGAAATAGAGGGCTGTGTCTTGCCCATTCCTGAGTAACCACATGCTATACCTTCTATCTTTGCTGTCACCTGTTTTTCAGCATCACCCTTTATTTACTGAGTTGTGTCCCCTCAAAATTCATATATTGACCCCCTAATCCCCAATGTGATTACATGTGGAGATTGGGCCTTTGGGGAGATAATTAAGGCTAAATGAGGTCCTAGAGGAAGACCCTAGAGCTGGTACTCTTATAAAAAGAGAAGAAAAAAGGAGGAGACATCAGATTCCTCACTTTCTTTCTCCATGCACATACAGAGGAAGGACCATCTGGAGACACAGTGAGACGGTGGCCATCTATAATCCAAGGAGAGAACTCTGACCAGACACCTGTGGAGAATAAGTTTAAGAATTTTCTGAGCTTGCACCAATGGGCTAACAAGGCTTATGGTGGAAAGCCACCACTGGTGAAAGAGCACAGTGTAGAACAAAGCATAGAGCAGAAAGCCACTTCCACAGGATGAAAGCTTTGGAGAACAGGTAGAGGTGGAAAACCACAGCAGCAGGGTAAAAGCACCCAGGATTAATCATTAAGTAAAGCAAAGCATAGAGCGGAAAGCTCCTACAGGGCAAAAGCGCCCAGAACTAATGAGCAAGAAAAATGCCTTTTTAACCCTGAGGTAGCATGCTCTGTCTGTCTTAGCCCTTAGAAAAGTTAAGATAAACAGAGACGGTGCCTGGTGCCTGCAGTAAATGGCCATCTGCTGGTGCCTACATTTTGATTTGTCTTGACCCTAACCCCTAACACTGCATACCTTTGAAATCCCCTTTCTCTCACACACATGAGTTAATGGTCACTGTTTTATTGCCTTTTTATGCACATCCGTCACATATGTAAGCCTTCTGATCCTAATAAATATGGAGAAAGAAACTTTATTCAGGGCTGTTGTCTCCTCCTGGACATTAGCCTCTCTCATATTCAATTCTGCATCCACTCTCTTGCTGGACAAGACAGAACTTCAGACTCAAAAAGTCTGTGGCAGACACCAACCTTGATGATACCTTTGTCTTGGATTTCCAGTCTCCAGAATTGTGAGAAAACTAATTTCTGTTATTAAAGCCCCCTACCTGTGGTATTCTATTATGGCAGTCTGAGCTAAGACAGCTTGATTCCCCCAGCTGCCACCCCTCACACTGACCCACTTGTCCCATCCTGAAGACCGCACATCTTCCTCCAGTCCCCTGAGAGTATTACCAAATAAAATTTGCTGAGTGCACCACACTTTTAAAAAGGCTTGGAAGCATGCTGGGTAATTACGACACAGATCTGGTAACAAAATCACAAATTTAATTGCAGACATAACTTTCCCTAGATATAAAACTAATTGACAACTTCCCCCAAAAGAAGATTTTCTGTTGCCTGCATGCCAGCCTGTCACTTGCCCATTTCTCCCTACCACCTTTCCTATGTCTCCTTCTTTCTTCCCCTTCTTCCCAGGCTGCTCATTAAACCCACCTAAACAGGCATACTGTTCTGCCCTTTTTGGCCTTTGCCTTCCAAGCTATGCAGGACCAAGGGTGGAGTAGACTGGCCTACCAATGAGAGCAGATAAGACCTATGAAGGTTGTTTTCCCCTCTCACCTGGCTTCTGAGATGGGTCATGCTGCTTCATGCATGTAAAAGCAGCTTTAGTCAGCTTTTGTTTCAAAAGAATTCCCCCCCCCCCCAGGTTATATAAGATTAAAGTTTCCTAAATTTACACATACTTTACTTATTAAAGCCTCGAGTGATCAGGATTGTACTTTATTCTACCTTTACTACTTAGCTCTTCTGAGTTCTGATGACGTCAAGCCCTTTCCATCCTCCAGTGAATGTGTTACCACAACTTTCAGTTGCGGATGTGTTTCTGAGAGGTTGTATGCATATTATTTTGTGTAAATCAAATTTTCCTTAATACACTTGTGAAGCCAGGTTATTGAAAAAATCCCTGAAAATGGATGCATCTGAAATGAAATCTCTGACTTGTATGCCTAATACTTTCAAAATGTCTGGGTTTAAAGATGCATGGTTTTGTAGAACAAAACTTTTAGTAGTCTTCTACTTCAGTAAGCTAAGTCAACCCATGTCAGCGGTGAGGCAAAGTACAGCCACTTCTGAATACCAGGAAAACAACATTCTAACATATATAATTCAATCTACCTCTGCATATGGGTCATCATGTTAAAGTGTTGTACAAATAAAATCCAAGACCTTACGATCTATCTATACAGGTATAGAGGATGATAATTCCTTCTATTCTCTTATGTTCTATGGCTGGCCTAAGAATGAAACTGACATAAAACAGATTAACAGAAGAAACACATACACAATCATTTATTGTGTATTTTAATATTTTAATATGTACAAAGGAAAATTCAGAAGGAAAATAAAGACCCAAAGAAGCCATTAGGCCCAAATAGTTATATAGCTTTTTACACAAAGAATGATAAATTGTAGGGATGTGACAAGACAAAGGCAACTGGGCTAGGGGAAGTAACTTGTGGGACGGTGACCAGGAAACTGATGAGAGAGAGACACTAATAGGAGATAAAGGTTATTTTAGCAGGTCTGTTTGCACAAGTTCATTCCAGTGTCAGCTCCCGGTCCCTGATGATAAGAATGTTCTCTTCCTGGTACAAGGTTGGGGGGGAGGGCATCTTTCTCATGAGAAATTTTATGATCTGTTTTTAATATAAAGAAGGAGGCGCTCTGGGCTGATGGCTCAGAGCCTGGAGCCTGTTTCTGATTCTGTGTCTCCCTCTCTCTCTGCTCCTCCCCCGTTCATGCTCTGTCTCTCTCTGTCCCAAAAATAAAATAAACGTTGAAAAAAATTTTTTTTTTTAAAAGAAGGAGGACAGAGACCCTGTTCCATATCTGCTGTTTGTAAAGTGCCCTAGGCCAATTTTTGGGTTGATATATTCTGAATTCCTTCACTGGAGAAGAATCTAGCAGGAGGAAATAAGTATGGGTGTTGGAGACAGACAGAATTGAGTTGTAACTCCACCTATGATAGTTGCAGCTGTGTGGTATTAGTCAATAACTTAACCTCTTTATTTTTGACGTTCCCATCTACAGCGTGGAATGGCAACAGCACTTACCTTATAGAGCTGTCATGAAGATTAAATGAATTACTGTGTACACACTGTGCCCAGCACATAATGTGTCCCAGGACTGGCAGTACTATTATTAGCTGTAGGCTCAAATCACTTCACTCATCCTATGACCATGGAGAGTCTCTTGAACCTCATCCTCACCCATTATCTCACGAATGCTTACAATTTTATGGAATTTCAGTGGAAAGATTGCCTGAAGGAGCAAGGATGATTTTGGGTAAAGCAGAACCAGTTGGGAAAAGTTTAAGTATTGTATCTGGAACATCACTTCCCCATATATTGTCCAACACCATATTGTAAAGCCTCCCAGGAGACAAGAGCAGATGGTTGAGGAAAATCCAAGCACAAATCATATATTTTTCCATCCAAACCATGAATTCTGAGTCATGTCTCTACCATCACAAAGTTCATGGGGGGAAAATTGGCCAGATACCCCAGTGCAGCCATATTTATAAATCCCGTTTCTATTTTAGAGGCTGCTCCCTGTCCAGGAATTGGTCCACCCTGGCAGAGTTTTAACCCAGTGTCCCAAAAAAAGCTTCCATGATCTTATATCCTCTGTCCATGAAGTGGGGACAGAACAAGGGTGGATGGAATATAGTCCCTGCTACAAGAAGCTCATGAATTCATGGGGTAAATCAGAATCACACAACAAAATACAACAATGAAACTATATCGAGTCATGACAATAAAACCAAGCAGTGTGGGAGCCACTAAGGTGGTTTAGACAAAAGACTGTGGGAGGTATCGTGGAATGTGAACTAAACCTTGAAGACAAATTGATGGAAGAAAGCAAAGGAAAGCACTTCTCATGGCCCTGACACTGTGTTAAGTGCTTTACACACAACATGCAATTCTCACAACTATACTGTGAAATAAGTGATATTATATCTATTGCATAGGGAAAGAAATAGGCTTATAAGTGTTATTAATTGTCTAGAGCCATTTGGCTAGAAAGGGAAATAAATTGGATTCAAACCCAGTTCCATGTAACTGTGAAACCTACCCTCATGTATTCCATCTCCTCAGTTCATGTAGAATTTGGGATCAAGGTTTCATTTACACTATTCCCTAAGTATTTGAGCTAAATATGGCAATGTATTAGGTCTACATATTAAACCAATTTTTATATGATTTTCACACCATATATTATAGGCAAATAAAAAATATGACTGTAGGCATTGAAAATGGGGGAGGAGCTGTGGAAGGAGCACTGGATCAGGAGTCAAGTGACCTGGGTTTTGATTCCAGATGTGAAATATTTCAGCTCTGAAATCTGGGAAACTGCCAGTGTCCTTCTGGACACTTTGAACCATTAGTGATTGGTATATACTCTCACTAAATTTCTCTGAAGAGGCCTGAATATGCTATGGGTCTATACAGAGAAGACCGTATAGGGTAATGATATTATTTTGACAAAGGGTGGCAGAAAAATTGAGTTTGTTCTAAGAATATGCTAATAACTTGACCTTCCCATTCTAGGAAAGTACGAATCACCACTGTGCATTTATATCTCCTTTCAATTCTTTATCTCATTTTTTTATTATATGAAATTTATTGTCAAATTAGTTTCCATACAACACCCAGTGCTCATCCCAAAAGATGCCTTCTTCAATGCCCATCACCTACCATCCCCTCCCTCCCACCCCCCATCAACCCTCACTTTGTTCTCAGTTTTTGAGTCTCTTATGCTTTGACTCTCTCTCCCAATCTAACCTCTTTTTTTTCTTTTTTTTTCCCCTTCCCCTCCCACATGGGTTTCTGTTAAGTTCCTCAGGATCCACATAAGAGTGAAAAGATGTTAGCATAACACTCTCCAGTTCCATCCACGTTGCTACAAAGGGCCATATTTCATTCTTTCTCATTGTCACGTAGTACTCCATTGGGTACATAAACCACAATTTCTTTATCCATTCATCAGTTGATGGACATTTAGGCTCTTTCCATCATTTGGCTACTGTTGAGAGTGCTGCTATAAACATTGGGGTACAAGTGCCCCTATGCATCAGCACTCCTGTATCCCTTGGGTAAATTCCTAGCAGTGCTATTGCTGGGTCATAGGGTAGGTCTATTTTTCATTTTTTGAGGAACCTCCACACTGTTCTCCAGAGTGGCTGCACCAGTTTCCATTCCCACCAACAGTGCAAGAGGGTTCCCGTTTCTCCACATCCTCTCCAGCATCTATAGTCTCCTGATTTGTTCATTTTGGCCACTCTGACTGGCGTGAGGTGATATCTGACCGTCGTTTTGGTTTGTATTTCCCTGATGAGGAGCGATGTTGACATCTTATCATGTACCTGTTGGCCATCTGGATGTCTTCTTTAGAGAAGTGTCTATTCATGTTTTCTGCCCATTTCTTCACTGGGTTATTTGTTTTTCAGGTGTGGAGTTTGGTGAACTCTTTATAGATTTTGGATACTGGTCCTTTGTCCAATATGTCATTTGCAAATATCTTTTCACATTCCGTTGGTTGTCTTTTAGTTTTCTTGATTGTTTCCTTTGCTGTGCAGAAGCTTTTTATATTCATGAGGTCCCAATATTTCATTTTTGCTTTTAATTCCCTTTCATTTGGGGATGTGTCAAGTAAGAAATTGCTGCGGCTGAGGTCAGAGAGGACTTTTCCTGCTTTCTCCTCTAGGGTTTGATGGTTTCCTGTCTCACATTCAGGTTCTTTATTCACGTTGAGTTTATTTTTATGAATGGTGTAAGAAAGTGGTCTAGTTTCATCTTTCTGCATGTGGCAGTCCAGTTCTCCCAGCACCGTTTGTTACAGAGACTGTCTTTTTTCCATTGGATATTCTTTCCTGCTTTGTCAAAGATTAGTTGGCCATACTTTTGTGGGTCTAGTTCTGGGGTTTCTATTCTATTCCATTGGTCTATGTGTCTGTTTTTATGCCAATATCATGCTGTCTTGATGATGAGAGCTTTGTAGTAGAGGCTAAAGTCTGGGATTGTGATGCCTCCTGCTTTGGTCTTCTTCTTCAATATTACTTTGGCTATTTGGAGTCTTTTGTGGTTCCATACAACTTTTAGGATTGCTTGCTCTAGCTTCAAGAAAAATGCTGGTGCAATTTCGATTGGGATTGCATTGAATGTGT
The DNA here is from genome assembly GCF_018350175.1 of Felis catus. Taxonomy (NCBI): domain Eukaryota; kingdom Metazoa; phylum Chordata; class Mammalia; order Carnivora; family Felidae; genus Felis; species Felis catus. The sequence continues at coordinate 24,132,211 of NC_058382.1, forward strand.
AGATAGCTTTGGGTAGTATTGACATTTTAACAATATTTATTCTTCCAATCCATGAGCACGGACTGGTTTTCCATTTCTTTATACCTTTTTCAATTTCCTTCATAAGCTTTCTATAGTTTTCAGCATACAGATCTTTTACATCTTTGGTTAGATTTATTCCTAGGTATTTTATGCTTCTTGGTGCAATTGTGAATGGGGTCAGTTTCTTTATTTGTCTTTCTGTTGCTTCATTATTAGTGTATAAGAATGCAACTGATTTCTGTACATTGATTTTGTATCCTGCGACTTTGCTGAATTCATGTATCAGTTCTAGCAGACTTTTGGTGGAGTCTATCGGGTTTTCCATGTATAATATCATGTCATCTGCAAAAAGTGAAAGTTTGACTTCAATTTTGCCAATTTTGATGCCTTTGATTTCCCTTTGTTGTCTGATTGCTGATGCTAGCACTTCCAACACTATGTGAAACAACAGCGGTGAGAGTGGACATCCCTGTTGTGTTCCTGATCTCAGGGGGAAAGCTCTCAGTTTTTCACCATTGAGGATGATATGAGCTGTGGGCTTTCCATAAGTGGCTTTTATGGTGTTTAAGTATGTTCCTCTATCCCGACTTTCTTGAGGGTTTTCATTAAGAAAGGATGCTGAATTTTGTCAAATGATTTTTGTGCATTGATTGACAGGATCATATGGTTCTATCTTTTCTTTTATTAATGTGATGTATCACATTGATTGATTTGCAAATGTTGAATGAGTCCTGCATCCCAGGAATGAATCCCACTTGACCATGGTGAATAATTCTTTTTACATGCTGTTGAATTTGATTTGGTAGTATTTTATTGAGAATTTTTGCATCATATTCATCAGGGATATTGGCCTGTAGTTCTCTCTCTCTCTCTCTCTCTCTCTCTCTCTCTCTCTCTTTTTTTTTTTTTTGCTGGGTCTCTGGTTTAGGAATCAAAGTAATACTGGCTTCATAGAATGAGTCTGGAAGTTTTCCTCCCTTTCTATTTTTTGGAATAGCTTGAGAAGGAGAGGTATTATCTCTGCTTTAAATGTCTGGTAGAATTCTCAGGGAAGCCATCTGGTCCTGGACTCTTATTTGTTGGGAGATTTTTGATGACTGATTCAATTTCTTCGCTGGTTAGGGGTCTTTTCAAGCTTTCTATTTCCTCCTGTTTGAGTTTTGGAAGTGTGTGGGTGTTTAGGAATTTGTCCATTTCTTCCAGGTTGTCCCGTTTGTTGGCATATATTTTTTCATAGTATTCCCTGATAATTGCTTGTATCTCTGAGGGATTGGTTGTAATAATTCCATTTTCATTCATGATTTTATCTATTTGTGTCATCCCCCTTTTCTTTTTGAGAAGCATGGATAGAGTTTTATCAATTTTATTTTTTCAAAAAACCAACTCTTGGTTTCATATATCTGCTCTACAGTGTTTTTTAGATTCTATATTGTTTATTTCTGCTCTAATCTTTATTATTTCTCTTTTTCTGCTGGGTTTGAGGTGTCTTTGCTGTTCTGCTTCTATTTCCTTTAGGTGTGCACTTAGATTTTGAATGTGGGATTTTTCTTGTTTCTTGAGATAGGCCTGGATTGCAATGTATTTTCCTCTCAGGACTGCCTTCGCTGCGTCCCAAAGCGTTTGGATTGTTGTATTTTCATTTTCATTTGTTTCCATATATTTTTAAATTTCTTTTCTAATTGCCTGGTTGACCCAATCGTTCTTTAGTAGGGTGTTCTTTAACGTCCATGCTTTTGGAGGTTTTCCAGACTTTTTCCTGTGGTTGATTTCAAGCTTCATAGCATTGTGGTCTGAAAGTATGGATGGTATGATCTCAATTCTTGTATACTTATGAAGGGCTGTTTTGTGACCCAATATGTGATCTATCTTGGAGAATGTTCCATGTGCACTCGAGAAGAAAGTATATTCCGTTGCTTTGGGATGCAGAGTTCTAAATATGTCTGTCAAGTCCATCTGATCCATTGTATCATTCAGGGCCCTTTTTTCTTTATTGACCGTGTGTCTAGATGATCTATCCATTTCTGTGAGTGGAGTGTTAAAGTCCCCTGCAATTACCACATTCTTATCAATAAGGTTGCTTATGTTTGTGAGTAATTGTTTTATATATTTGAGGGTTCCCGTATTTGGAAAATAGATATTTATAATTGTTAGCTCTTCCTGATGGATAGACCCTGTAATTATTATATAATGCCCTTCTTCCTCTCTTGTTACAGCCTTTAATTTAAAGTCTAGTTTGTCTGATATAAGTATGGTTACTCCAGCTTTCTTTTGACTTCCAGTGGCATGATAAATAGTTCTCCATCCCCTCACTTTCAATCTGAAGGTGTCCTCAGGTCTAAAATGAGTCTCTTGTAGACAGACAGCAAATAGATGGGTCTTGTTTTTTTTTATCCATTCTGATACCCTATGTCTTTTGGTTGGCGCATTTATTCCATTTACATTCAGTGTTATTATAGAAAGATATGGGTTTAGCGTCCTTGTGATGTCCGTAGGTTTCATGCTTGTAGCAATGTCTCTGGGACTTTGTCTCACAGGCTCCCCCTTAGGATCTCTTGTATGGCTGGTTTAGTGGTGATGAATTCCTTCAGTTTTTGTTTGTTTGGGAAGACCTTTATCTCTCCTTCTATTCTGAATGACAGACTTGCTGGATAAAGGATTCTTGGCTGCATATTTTTTCTGTTCATCACATTGAAGATCTCCTGCCATTCCTTTCTGGCCTGCCAAGTTTCAGTAGAGAGATCGGTCATGAGTCTTACAGGTCTCCCTTTATATGTTAGAGCACGTTTATCTTTAGCTGCTGTCAGAATTTTCTCTTTATCCTTGTATTTTGCCAGTTTCACTATGATATGTCGTGCAGATCGATTCAAGTTCTGTCGGAAGGGAGTTCTCTGTGCCTCTTGGATTTCAATGCCTTTTTCCTTCCCCAGATCCATGAAGTTCTCAGCTATTATTTCTTCAAGTACACCTTCAGCACCTTTCCCTCTCTCTTCCTCCTCTGGGATACCAATTATGTGTATATTATTTCTTTTTAGTGCATCACTTAGTTCTATAATTTTCACCTCATCCTCCTGGGTTTTTTTTATCTCTTTTTTTCTCAGCTTCTTCTTTTTCCATAATTTTATCTTCTAGTTCAGCTATTCTCTCTCTGCCTCTTCAATCTGAGCTGTGGTCATCTCCATTTTATTTTGCAGCTCATTGGTAGCTTTTTTTTTAGCTCCTCCTGGCTGTTCCTTAGTCCCTTGATCTCTGTAGCAATAGATTCTCTGCTGTCCTCTATACTTTTTTCAAGCCCAGCGATTAAATTTATGACTATGATTCTAAATTCACTTTCTGTTACATTGTTTAAATCGTTTTTGATCAGTTTGTTAGCTGTCTCTATTTCCTGGAGGTTGTTTTGAGGGGAACTCTTCGGTTTCATTTTGGATAGTCCCTGGAGTGGTGCGGAACTGTGGGGCACTTCCCCTGTTTTGTCTTGAATAACTTGTGTTGGTAGGCAGGACCACAGTCAGACCTGATGTTTGCCCCCAGCCCACGCTGGGGCCACAGTCAGACTGGTGTGTATTTTCTCTTCCCCTCTCCTAGGGGCGGGATTCACTGTGAGGTGGCATGGCCCATCTGGGCTACTTGCACCTTGCCAGGCTTGTGGTGCTGGGAATCTGGTGTATTAGCTGGGGTGGATCAGCGTGGTGCACAGGGGTGGGAGGGGCAGGCTCAGCTAGCTTAACCTTCGGTGATCCACTTCAGGAGGGTCCCTGCAGCACCAGGTGGGAGTCAGACCCGCTAGAGGGATGGATCTGCAGAAGCACAGCGTTTGGTGTTTGCATGGTTTTCCCTGGCAGTAACTGGTTCCCTTTGGGATTTTGGCTGGGGGATGGGCAAGGGAGATGGAGCCGGTGAGAGCCTTTGTTCCCTGCCAAGCTGCGCTCTGTCATCTGGGTGTCAACAACTCTCCCTCCCGTTGTCCTCCAGCCTTCCCGCTCTCCGAGCAGAGCTGTTAACTTATAACCTTCCAGATGATAAGTCCCGCTTGCTGTCAGAACACACTCTGTCCGGCCCCTCTGCTTTTGCAAGTCAGACTCGGAGGCTTTGCTTTGCCAGTGGGCTGCCCCTCTGCCCGGCTCCCTCCTGCCAGTCCGTGTAGCACGCACCACTTCTCCACCCTTTCTACCCTCTTCCGTGGACCTCTCTTCTACGCTTGGCTCCTGAGAATCCATTCTGCTAGTCTTCTGGTGATTTTCTGGGTTATTTAGGCAGGTGTGGGTGGAATCTAAGTGATCTGCAGGACGCGGTGAGCTCAGCATCCTCCTACACCGCCATCTTCTCAGAAGCCCTCTCCTTTCAATTCTATCAGTTTTTTGCCTCATGTAGTTTGATGCTGTGTTTTTAAGCACATACACATTAAGAATTACCATATCTTCTTGGAGAATTGACTCCTTTATATTCGCAATGCCCTTTTTATCCCTGATAACTTTCCATACTTTGAAGTCTGCTCTGAAGTCTGAACTTAATGTAGATATTCCTGCTTTCTTTTGATTAGTGTTAGTGTAGTGTATCTTTTCCTATCCATTTACTTTTAACCTATGTAATCTAATCTTAATATTTAAAGTTTTTTTTTTAGACAGCATATAGTTGAATCATGGTTTTGATCCACTCTGACAATTTCTATATTTTAATTGGTGCATTTACATCACTTACATTCAGAATAATTATTGACATATTTGGATTAATATCTACCATATTTGTGACTGTTTCCTATTTATTGACCTTGTTCTTTGTTCCTATTTTTTGTCATCCACTCTTTTCCTACCTTTTGTAGCTTCAGTTAAGCATTTTATATGATTTTGCATTCTCTCCTTTATTAGCATAGCAGCTGTACAGTTTCCTTGTAGTTTTTTTTAGTGGTTGTCCTAGAGTTTGCAATATATACTTACAACTAATCCAACTCAACTTTCAAATAACACTACCACTTCATAGGTTATGTGGGTATCTTACAAAAATAAAATAATCCTAATTTCTCCCTCTCATCCCTTGCTAATTTCTGTCATTCTTTTTACTTATATGTAAGTGTACATAAGCATACATACATATACATAGGGATATATACATATACATAAGCATATATACTTTAATACATTGTTGCCATTATTATTTGGAACAAACTGCTATGTTTATAAATTAATTAATTTATATATTAAGAATGAGCAAAATAAAAGTTATTTTACCTTCATTTAATCCTTCGTTGACACTCTTTTCTTTGTGTAGATCCAAGTGTCTGACCTAATTATTTTCCTTCTCTCTAAGGAATTTTTTAAAAAAATATTTATTTCAGGGAAAGTGTACTAGCAACAAGTATCCTCAATTTTTGTTTGCCCAAGAAACTTTTTATTTATTCTTTACCTTTGAAGGATATTCTGACAAAGTACAGAATTCTAGGTTAATGGGCTTTCTATTCATTAATACTTTAAATATTTCACTATACTGTATACTGTCTTCTTGCTTGCATAGCTTCTGAGAAGTCAGATGTAATTCCTTTTTTTTTTTTTTGAGAGAGAGAGAGAGCATGTGAGCAGCGGAAAGAGGAAGAGGGAGAGAGAGAATCTTAAGCAGGCCTCACACCCAGCACAGAGCCTGCCATGTGGCTCAATCCCACAACCCTAGGATCATGACCTGAGCCGATATCAAGAGTCAGATGCTCAACTGACTGAGCTACCCAGGCACCTGTTAATTCTTATCTTTGTTACTCTATAGGTAAGGTTCCACTCCCTCACACTGGCTTCTTTCAGAATTTTTTCCTTACCTTTAATTTTCTGTACTCTGAATATGACATACATAGGTGTCTTTCTGTGTGTATTTGTTGTTGTTGGGGGTGGGGGGTGGGGGAGAAGTCATATCCATCCTGCTTGGTGTTATTTGAGCTTCCTGGATCTGTGGCTTAGTGTCTGGCATTAATTTGGGGAAATCTCAGTCATTATTACTACAAATATTCCTTCTGTTCCTCTCTCTTTCTTCTCCTTCTGGTATTTCCATTAGGTGTATGCTATACCTTTTGCAGTTTTCCTATAATCCTGGGACATTCTATATATTTTTTTGTCTTTGTTCTCTTTGCTTTTCAGTTTTTGAAGTTTCTATTGAGATACCCTCAAGCTCAGAGATTCTTTCCCCAGCCATATATGGTCTACTAATAAGCCCATCAAAGGCATTTAAATTTCTGTTACAGGGGCGCCTGGGTGGCTCAGTCAGTTAAGTGTCTGACTTCAGCTCAGATCATGATCTCATGGTTCACGGCTTTGAGCCTCACATCGGGCTCTGGACTGCCAGCTCAGACCCTGGAGCCTGCTTTGGATTCTGTGTCTCCCTCTCTCTCCATCACCATTCTCCCCCCTCCCCCGGATCACAGTCTTTCTCTTTCTCAAAAATAAATAAAAAATTAAATTTCTGTTACAATGTTTTTTATCTCTAGCATTTTTAAAATTATTTCTTAGGATTTCCATTTTTGTTTGTATTGTTCATCTGTTCTTACATGTTGTTTATTTAAATCATTAGAGCTCTGACCATATTATTCATAGTTTTTTTAAATTTTCAGTCTGATGATTCCAACATCCCTGACATGTGTGGTTGTGATACTTGCTGTCTCTTCAAGTTGTATTTGCTTGTTTATTGCTTTTTGGCATGTGTTGTAATTTTTTTATTGAAAGCCAGACATATACTGAGCAAAAGGAACTGTGGTAAGTAGACCATTAGTAACATGGTAGTGAGATGTATGTGGTGGTGGGGGGTTGGGGGAGCCACTCTATAGTCTTGTGATTAGGTCTCAGTCTTTAAATGAGCTTATGCCTCTGGGGTTTAAATTCATATGTGTTTTTTTCCCCTCCTCTCTTAGGTTGGGAAGGATGGCCAAAGTGGATTGGAATTGAGCATTTCCCTTCTCCCCGGACAGTTACTCTCTGATAACACCCCAGCAGTTTAGGTTTTGATAACTAGTTTCTTCTGAGGGCAGACCTTGTTAACAACATAGTGCTCTGGCATAGTTCAAAATGGTTCCTTTTCCCCTTCCTCTGCCAGAACATAAGGAAAATTTTTTCCCAATATTTACTGTTGAAAACTGCTTAAGGTTATGGAAGTAAATCTCACAAAATTGCAAAGGGCTTCCTATGATTGGGCTTCCCTGAAGTTTTTAACTCTCAGAGTTATCTGCAGTAAGCCTCCAGCAATTCTTCAATTACAACTCTGATTTTCCTATGCTTGCACTTGTTCTTGTGGTAGTTTCCACTCATGACTCTGATTTGGTAAAATTGTCTCTGTATTTGCCTGTTAGTCTCTGTAATACTGAGGGCAGTGGTTTGCCTGATGTCCTTACATTTCTTACGTATCCTAGAAGAGTTGTTGATGTGTCAGTCTGTGCAGCTCTTTACTTATCATTAGGATGGAATGATGCCTTCCAAGCTCTGTAAGTGCAGAACCACTATCTACATCATTTTTATCCCTGTGATAAAGACAGAATTCTATGATAGTCCAAACAATACTAGATCTCAAAGCTAGAGATCCATGACTCTCTTGCCACTGAAGATAAATCTAAAGGGAATTCTCATCTAACCCACTGCCAAGCTCTTGCAGGGTTACTGTGTAGCTCTTCTAGTAAAGCAAGGACCACAACAGTGACCAAAAAGTTCTGACCCTTTTTATTATTTTCTCAGGGCCAAAATTTCAGACCCACATTTTTTATCATCTTACTTGGAGTATTAAATGATAAGTCTTCCCAATTTATTTAATAGCATATATGTTGAAATTGTATGTTGAATTTTATATTATGTTCATAGATCATGTATTCATCATGTCAAATTAATTTTTAACGGAAACAAACCATCAGGGCTTCTATGAGGCTTCACATTCTGTATGTGCAGGTGTTTCCAGTCCCCTACCTTCAGTGAAGGTATGTAGCCTATCTTTCAGGGAGGACTGGGTAGATCTTGCGATGGCTGTCTTAAGAAAGATGTATTGTGGTCACACTCTATTAACTCTATTCACTTCCTATGAGAAGGAAAATTCCTTTTGTGGAGTCTAGGGACCTGGACCAATATAAGAGATTTTCTCAAGTGGGTGGTTATAGCACAGAACAAGCGTTGAAAGAAAGGCCAAGGAAGACATAAAATCTTTTGGCCAGAGATTCAAACAAAGCTGAGATCCTTAGTATTGTTACCCACCTGGCAAGGTCAAGCTTACAAAACCTGATAATAGACCCTGGAGAACCACAAAGAAGGAATGTGACACTCCAAGTCAAATTATTTTAAAGTACCAATGTTTCAAATTTTCCAGTTATGGCCAAAGCAACTATAACCATTATATTTCAGCCAGATTCATTGATCATCGCTGGCACCTATCTCCACAAAGGTAGATAAATAAGGGAAGGGAAAGACTATTGGAATTAATATGTCAAAGATGCTAAAAACAAAGGGGGGGATAACAATGGTTGCAAAACTGGATAACTAGAGGACAGATGAGATAAAGACTTTACTTTTCACTTATATTCTAAATTTTTACCATTTGAAGCCATTTTTTTTCTTTTTTTAATCATGGATTAACAATTTAAAATTTTAATTAAATTATATAAAAGTATTAAATTATAAAGGGAAAAAACCCACAATACTGTGGAAAAATAGCAGTGGTAAATAAATATATAAAATATCACCATGTCTCATCAGTTAATAAATGCAAATTAAAAGTAATAACAATATTATGAATTGACATGAACTTCACAGTAACAACCAAACTGCTCATCACTGGCCTTACCTTCTGATAGACACTGACTCTTCAGTGACATGCCAGAGTTGTGACAACAGAGAGGTGGGCAAAGTAGTCTGTATTTTCAGTTTTCCAGTAAGACTATTTTAAAAGCTGTGGGGTTTCTTTGTCTCAAGAGTTAGTCTGTCATTATGAAACTGCTTTTTTACTTGTAACTTCATAGCAAAACAACACATATATATTTTCTGAAGGTAGGGGAAAAAGAGAATGTGAATTCCATCCCTTAAAAAGCAAGAATCAGGGGTTATTGCATTTCAGAGATTATTGCATAAATTCATAGGCTTCATATCAGGCTGTATCTCTGAGAAACAGTATTTCTTTTTTTCCCCCCTCTCACCACTATAAAATATAACTTAGGGAAGTAATTTATGTACTGCTTGAAATTCCACTCATGTTGACAGTGCACAGAACTGTGAGCAGACAAGGCCTCTAGGCACCCCACACACCAAAAGCAGGACCATATTATTTTGGTGACAGTTCTTATATGTGGACTATTGCTCAGAGCAAGGGGGATTTTAAAAGACCTCAAAGATATCATGTGAAATGTATGCATCTATCAACTTTGGTGCCAAGGGAGAATAAACAAGAGAAATAGATCAGTTAATAAAACAAAAATGTCAAGAATACACAGGCATCAACAGAAATTATAGTCTCTAAAGAAGCAATAGCAATATAACTGCTCAGATGACAGGAAAAGGATATGTTTCTGTCGATAAGACTAATAACATTTTCACACTGATTTCCTTCTGTTTACATCCATAAGGTATGTGAAATGTTAAACTGAATGAATGGAGAATAAAAAGGTGCTTGAAAATAGAACTCAGAAATCCAAGTTTTATAAGCCGAGACACTTCTGCTCTCAGCCCTTGCAGCACTCTGTGAGGAAGCTTTGGGAAATGTTCATCTGCATGTGGTCCTGAGCACAAGGGGAGCTTAGTCCATCAGAATCAAACACAAGTTTCTATAACTTTTATTATCTTAAGCCCTTCAACCTCTATAATTTTTCTTTCTGATCTTCTTGGGTTTACTAGTATGACAGTGGAACTTCTTTCACATATATTGGCTAGAAATTTTCCTGTGTCTTTCAAATCCATGAGAAGAGCCTGACTTAATTTCTTTCCCAAGCAGTAGTCAGGGAGGTAAAATCACAAAATTCCCAAATTATTTTCCCAAAACATTGAAAACAGATTATCTGATTTCCCTAGCCAAAAGCCTCCCTCAGTCACCCCTAAACTAAGATATGGTGGGCAATTAATCTATAATATTTTAAATTACAGTCATGTATAAATTAAAAATCATAGCTATTAAAACTGTGATAACATGGAAAATATTTATCAAAAATATTAATGGGGAAAATAATATGAAATGCAACACAAATATTACTTCATGATTTTAAAATATTATTTTTCTAGATGATGAAAACAAATCAGACTTTTTTTTGTTCTCTGTACCACTCTATATAATTTCCACATTCTTCTCAAATGAATACAAATTTTCTCATTAAAAATGTAATATTAAAAAAACCTACATGAATTTTGAGTATAAAAAAAGAAATCCATTTTAAAGATGAATTTAATCAGAGGAAGTTGTTAGAGAAATAAATTTCCAATGAGAATAATAACTATTGCAGTATAAAATATCTCAAGTTGAGTTCTCTCTCTACCTAAAACTAGGTCCAATAGCATGAAACATGGAATTAAGCATAATCAGAAATCCTGAACAACCACCATTCACAGAGCCACTCACTAACTCATTCTGTGACCTTGGATGATATCCTATCCAATTTCAATATAACTGATAGGAATTTGCCATTTTATCTAGCCAAAGAATCAAATATCAGCAAAACATCAGGTATGGACAGGTTTTACTCTGTTGACTCTCCACATATAGACTTATATCTCTGCCTTCTTTCACTTAGGCATATGAAGGAGGAAGCAGAATTAGAGAAGTTCACAGTTAAAAGACCTTCCCCAAGATATTTATTTCAGCAGCCCATCATAATAAATTCCATTAGAGCTTGTAGAATTAAAGAGGGACTTCTATCTCTGAGTTGATGATTTGTCCTTCTGAAAAATGCACATGCATAAAGATGTTGTGATGAGTCATTAATTTTCTTGGACACAAGCCCTGATGCAACCTGGTGGGTCAAGATGAAGAGGTAAATTCTAACTAAAAAGAATAGAGTTGAATGGCTAGACTTGAAAAGAAACGGACAGAATACATGAATAGACATTTTTCCAAATAAGACATCCAGATGGCCAACAGACACATGAAAAGATGCTCAATGCTCATCATCAGGGAAATACAAATCAAAACCTCACACTGGTCAGAATTGCTAAAATTAACTCAGGTAACTACAGATGCTGGCAAGGTTGCGGAGAAATGGGAATCCTCTTGCACTATTGGTGGGAATGCAAACCGGTGCAGCTGCTCTAGAAAACAGTGTGGAAGTTCCTCAAAATATTAAAAATAGAACTACCCTACAACCAAGCAATAGCACTACTAAGAATTTACACAAGGGATACAGGAGTGCTGATGTATAGGGACACGTGTACCCCAATGTTTGTAGCAGAACTTTCAGCAATAGCCAAATTATGGAAAAAGCCTAAATGTCCATCAATTGATGAATGGATAAAGATGTGGTGTGTATATATATATATATATATATATATATATATATATAATGTAATACTACTTGGCAATGAGAAAGAATGAAATCATGCCATTTGCAGCAACATGGATGGAACTGGAAGGTATTATGCTGAGTGAAATAAGTCAGTCAGAGAAGGACAGATATATGTTTTCACTCATGTGGATCTTGAGAAACATAACAGAAGACCATGGGGGAAGGGAAGGGGAAAAAATAGTCACAAACAGAGATGGAGGGAGGCTAACCCAAGAGAATTTTAAATGCAGGGAACAAACTAAGAGTGTGTGTGGGGGGGGGAGAGAGGAAAATGGGTGATGGGCATTGAGGAGGGTACTTGTTGGGATGAGCACTGGGTGTTGTAGGTAAGTGATGAGCCACAGGAATCTACCCAAAAACCAAGAGCACACTTTATGCAGTTTGTTAGCCAATTTGGCAATAAATTATATTAAAAATAAATAAATAAAATTTTAAAAAGAGAGAGAAAAAATAAATAAATATGGGATTTATAGAGGGTACTGGACCAAAGTAGAAGCTTGACTATTTAAAATGAATTATTGGAGGGAATAAGGTTATTAACTATTGGAAAAGAGTGGACATACCATCAGAGTTACCAGGTGATCAACCACATTTGGTCACCTTCTCCATATCAGAGGGTTCACTTGATTGGAATTAAAGAAAATTTAATAAAAAAGATTACTTATACAGTAGGAATGGAGTTAAGGGAACTGTGTTGGTCAAGGTCCATGAGAAAAAAGAAACATAATTTAAACAGAAAAAGTTGATATAGAGGATTGTTAACTAGTAAAAATGGTAACCTAGATAAAGGGGTTAAAATAAGACTCAAGGAGTCTAGAAGTAGAAAATGCAGAAAGTAACTATTACTTCTTTGGTGAGAGAGATTGAACAAGGAAGCAACTCAAAAGAGGACCTTTAAGAAATATCCAGTCAGGAGAAAGTTGGAAGATGGCGGCGTAGGAGGATGCTGGGCTCACCGCGTGTCCTGCTGATCACTTAGATTCCACCTATACCTGCTTAACTAACCCAGAAAACCGCCAGAGGATTAGCAGAACGGAGTCTCCGGAGCCAAGTGCAGACGAAAGGCCCACAGAATAGGGTAGGAAGGGCAGCGAGGTGGTGCGCGCTCCACAGACTGGCGGGAGGGAGCCAGGGCGGAGGGGCAGCCTGCCGGCCAAGCAGAGCCCCCGAGTCTGGCTGGCAAAAGCTGAGGGGCCGGATGGAGTATGTTCAGACAGCAAGCGCGACTTAGCGTCTGGGAGGTCATAAGTTAACAGCTCTGCTCAGAAAGCGGGAAGGCTGGAGGACAAAGGGAGGGAGAGTTGCTGAGCCTCCAGATGACAGAGCTCAGCTTGGTGGGGAACAAGAGCGTTCGTCAGCGCCATCTCCCTTGCCCATCCCCCAGCCAAAATCCCAAAGGGAACCAGTTCCTGCCAGGGAACTTGCTCACTCAATGCAAACACCCAACTCTGTGCTTCTGCGGAGCCAAACCTCTGGCAGCGGATCTGACTCCCTCCCGCTGCCACAGGGCCCCTTCTGAAGTGGATCATCTAAGGAGAAGCAAGCTAAGCCTGCTCCTCCTGCCCCCCATGCACCTTGCCTACCCACCCCAGCTAATATGCCAGATCCCCAGCATCACAAGCCTGGCAGTGTGCAAGTAGCCCAGACGGCCACCCCACCCCACAGTGAATCCCGCCCCTAGGAGAGGGGAAGAGAAGGCACATACCAGTCTGACTGTGGCTCCAGTGGTAGGCTGGGGCAGACATCAGGTCTGATTGCGGCCCCGCCCACCAACTCCAGTTATACACCACAGCACAGGGGAAGTGCCCTGCAGGTCCTCACCACTCCAGGGATTATCCAAAATGACCAAACGGAAGAATTCCCCTCAGAAGAATCTCCAGGAAATAACAACAGCTAATGAGCTGATCAAAAAGGATTTAAATATATAACAGAAAGTGAATTTAGAATAATAGTCATAAAATTAATCGCTGGGCTTGAAAACAGTATAGAGGACAGCAGAGAATCTCTTGCTACAGAGATCAAGGGACTAAGGAACAGTCACGAGGAGCTGAAAAATGCTTTAAACAAAATGCAAAACAAAATGGAAACCACCACGGCTCGGATTGAAGAGGCAGAGGAGAGAATAGGTGAACTAGAAGATAAAGTTATGGAAAAAGAGGAAGCTGAGAAAAAGAGAGATAAAAAAATCCAGGAGTATGAGGGGAAAATTAGAGAACAAAGTGATACACTAAAGAGAAATAATATACGCATAATTGGTATCCCAGAAGAGGAAGAGAGAGGGAAAAGTGCTGAAGGGGTACTTGAAGAAATAATAGCTGAGAACTTCCCTGAACTGGGGAAGGAAAAAGGCATTGAAATCCAAGAGGGACAGAGAACTCCCTTCCGACAGAACTTGAATCGATCTTCTGCACGACATATCATAGTGAAACTGGCAAAATACAAGGATAAAGAGAAAATTCTGGAAGCAGCAAGGGATAAACGTGCCCTCACATATAAAGGGAGACCTATAAGACTCATGACCGATCTCTCTACTGAAACTTGGCAGGCCAGAAAGGAATGGCACGAGATCTTCAGTGTGCTAAACAGAAAAAATATGCAGCCAAGAATCCTTTATCCAGCAAGTCTGTCATTTACAATAGAAGGAGAGATAAAGGTCTTCCCAAACAAACAAAAACTGAAGGAATTTGTCACCACTAAACCAGCCGCACAAGAGATCCTAAGGGGGATCCTGTGAGACAAAGTACCAGAGACATGACTACAAGCATAAAACATACAGACATCACAATGACACTAAACCAGTATCTTTCTATAATAACACTGAATGTAAATGGATTAAATGCGCCAACCAAAAGACATACAGTATCAGAATGGATAAAAAAACGGGACCCATCTATTTGCTGTCTACAAGAGACTCATTTTAGATCTGAGGACACCTTTAGATTGAGAGTGAGGGGATGGAGAACTATTTATCATGCTACTGGAAGTCAAAAGAAAGCTGGAGTAGCCATACTTATATCAGACAAACTAGACTTTAAATTAAAGGCTGTAACAAGAGATGAAGAAGGACATTATATAATAATTACAGGGTCTATCCATCAGGAAGAGCTAACAATTATAAATGTCTATGCGCCGAATACCAGAGCCCCCAAATATATTAAACAATACTCATAAACATAAGCAACCTTATTGATAAGAATGTGGTAACTGCAGGGGACTTTAACACTCCACTTACAGAAATGGATAGATCATCTAGACACACGGTCAATAAAGAAACAAGGGTCCTGAATGATACATTGGATCAGATGGACTTGACAGATATATTTAGAACGCTGCATCCCAAAGCAACAGAATATACTTTCTTCTCGAGTGCACATGGAACATTCTCCAAGATAGATCATATACTGGGTCACAAAACAGCCCTTCATAAGTTTACAAGAATTGAAATTATACCATGCATACTTTCAGACCACAATGCTATGAAGCTTGAAATCAACCACAGGAAAAAGTCTGGAAAACCTCCAGAAGCATTGACGTTAAAGAACACCTTATTAAAGAATGAGTAGGTCAACCACGCAATTAGAGAAGAAATTAAAAAATATATGGAAACAAACGAAAATGAAAATACAAGAATCCAAACGCTTTGGGATGCAGCGAAGGCAGTCCTGAGAGGAAAATACATTGCAATCCAGGCCTATCTCAAGAAACAAGAAAAATCCCAAATACAAAATCTAACAGCACACCTAAAGGAATTAGAAGCAGAACAGCAAAGGCAGCCTAAACCCAGCAGAAGAAGAGAAATAATAAAGATCAGAGCAGAAATAAACAATATAGAATCTAAAAAAACTGTAGAGCAGATCAACGAAACCAAGAGTTGGTTTTTTGAAAAAATAAACAAAATTGACAAACCTCTAGCCAGGCTTCTCAAAAAGAAAAGGGAAATGACCCAGATAGATAAAATCATGAAAGAAAATGGGATTATTACAACCAATCCCTCAGAGATACAAACAATTATCGGGGAATACTATGAAAAATTATATGCTAACAAATTGGACAACCAGGAAGAAATGGACAAATTCCTAAACACCCACACTCTTCCAAAACTCAATCAGAAGGAAATAGAAAGCTTGAACAGACCCATAACCAGCAAAGAAATTGATTTGGTTATCAAAAATCTCCCAACAAATAAGAGTCCAGGACCAGATGGCTTCCCAGGGGAGTTCTACCAGACGTTTAAAGCAGAGATAATACCTATCCTTCTCAAGCTATTCCAAGAAATAGAAAGGGAAGGAAAACTTCCAGACTCATTCTATGAAGCCAGTATTACTTTGATTCCTAAACCAGACAGAGACCCAGTAAAAAAAGAGAACTACAGGCCAATATCCCTGATGAATATGGATGCAAAAATTCTCAGTAAGATACTAGCAAATCGAATTCAATGGCATATAAAAAGAATATTCACCATGATCAAGTGGGATTCATTCCTGGGATGCAGGGCTGGTTCAACATTCGCAAATCAATCAACGTGATACATCACATTAATAAAAGAAAAGATAAGAACCATATGATCCTGTCAATCGATGCAGAAAAGGCCTTTGACAAAATCCAGCACCCTTTCTTAATAAAAACCCTTGAGAAAGTCGGGATAGAAGGAACATACTTAAACATTATAAAAGCCATTTATGAAAAGCCCACAGCTAACATCATCCTTAACGGGGAAAAACTGAGAGCTTTTTCCCTGAGATCAGGAACACGACAGGGATGCCCACTCTCACTGCTGTTGTTTAACATAGTATTGGAAGTTCTAGCATCAGCAATCAGACAACAAAAGGCAATCAAAGGTATCCAAATTGGCAAAGATGAAGTCAAGCTTTCGCTTTTTGCAGATGACATGATATTATACATGGAAAATCCGATAGACTCCACCAAAAGTCTGCTAGAACTGATACATGAATTCAGCAAAGTTGCAGGATACAAAGTCAATGTACAGAAATCAGTTGCATTCTCATACACTAATAATGAAGCAACAGAAAGACAAATGAAGAAACTGATCCCATTCACAATTGCACCAAGAAGCATAAAATACCTAGGAATAAATCTAACCAAAGATGTAAAGGATCTGTATGCTGAAAACTATAGAAAGCTTATGAAGGTAATTGAAGAAGATATAAAGAATGGAAAGACATTCCCTGCTCATGGATTGGAAGAATAAATATTGTCAAAATGTCAATACTACCCAAAGCTATCTACACATTCAATGCAATCCCAATCAAAATTGCACCAGCATTCTTCTCGATGCTAGAACAAGCCATCCTAAAATTCATATGGAACCACAAAAGGCCCCGAATAGCCAAAGTAATTCTGAAGAAGACCAAAGCAGGAGGCATCACAATCCCAGACTTTAGCCTCTACTACAAAGCTGTAATCATCAAGACAGCATGGTATTGGCACAAAAACAGACACATAGACCAATGGAATAGCTTAGAAACCCCAGAACTAGACCCACAAACGTATGGCCAACTCATGTTTGACAAAGCAGGAAAGAATATCCAATGGAAAAAAGACAGTCTGTTTAACAAATGGTTCTGGGAGAACTGGACAGCTACATACAGAAGGTTGAAACTAGACCACTTTCTCACACCATTCCTAAAAATAAACTCAAAATGGATAAAGGACCTGAATGTGAGACAGGAAACCATCAAAACCTTAGAGGAGAAAGCAGGAAAAGACCTCTCTGACCTCAGCCGTAGCAATCTCTTACTCGACACATCCCCAAAGGCAAGGGAATTAAAAGCAAAAATGAATTACTGGGACCTTATGAAGATAAAAAGCTTCTGCACAGCAAAGGAAACAACCAACAAAACTAAAAGGCAACCAAAGGAATGGGAAAAGATATTCGCAAATGACATATCAGACAAAGGGTTAGTATCCAAAATCTATAAAGAGCTCACCAAACTCCACACCCGAAAAACAAATAACCCAGTGAAGAAATGGGCAGAAAACATGAATAGACACTTCTCTAAAGAAGACATCCGGATGGCCAACAGGCACATGAAAAGATGTTCAACGTCACTCCTTATCAGGGAAATACAAATCAAAACCACACTCAGGTATCACCTCACGCCAGTCAGAGTGGCCAAAATGAACAAATCAGGAGACTATAGATGCTGGCGAGGATGTGGAGAAACAGGAACCCTCTTGCACTGTTGGTGGGAATGCAAATTGGTGCAGCCGTTCTGGAAAGCAGTGTGGAGGTTCCTCAGAAAATTAAAAATAAACCTACCCTATGACCCAGCAATAGCACTGCTAGGAATTTACCCAAGGGATACAGGAGTACTGATGCATAGGGGCACTTGTACCCCAGTGTTTATAGCAGCACTGTCAACATTAGCCAAATGATGGAAAGAGTCTAAATGTCCATCAACTGATGAATGGATAAAGAAATTGTGGTTTATATCCACAATAGAATACTATGTGGCAATGAGAAAGAATAAAATATGGCCTTTTGTAGCAACGTGGATGGAACTGGAGGGTGTGATGCTAAGTGAAATAAGCCATACAGAGAAAGACAGATACCATATGGTTTCACTCTTATGTGGATCCTGAGAAACTTAACAGAAACCCATGGGGGAGGGGAAGGAAAAAAAGAAAAAAAAAAAAAAGAGGTTAGAGTGGGAGAGAGCCAAAGCATAGGAGACTGTTAAAAACTGAGAACAAACTGAGGGTTGATGGGGGGTGGGAGGGGGGGAGGTTGGGTGATGAGTATTGAGGAGGGCACTTTTTGGGATGAGCACTGGGTGTTGTATGGAAACCAATTTGACAATAAATTTCATATATTGAAAAAAATAAATAAAAATAAAAATAAAAATAAATAAATAAATAAAAATAAAAAATAAAAGAGGGCCTTTAAAATGGACTAAATTATGTGTTCCCAAAATTTATATGTTAAAGCCCCAACAATTAATGTGACTGTATTTAAAGGTAAGGTCTTTATGTAGCTCAATACGGTTAAATGAAGTAAAAAATGGTGGGGTCCTAATCGAGTAAGGTTAGTGTCCTCATAAGAAAAGACACCAGAAAATACACACTCACTCTCTCACACTTTCTCTCTTTCTCTCTGCACACACGCACAGAAGAAAGTCATGTGAGGGTACAACAAGAAGGCAGCTGTCTATAACCCAAGTGGAGATGCCTCATCAGACACCAACCCTACTGCTACCTTGATGTTGGACTTCTCAGACTCCAGAATTATGAGAAAATAAACTTCTGTGTTTTAAATCACCAGTCTATAAATCACCAGTTTTAAATCACCAGCAGTCCAAGCTAACTAATATAGTCTCTAAAGGCTCAGATTCAGACATTTTTGAGAATCATGCACAAAGGGACAAAGAAGGGAGGTCCTTTCCTCTTTTTGTAGTCATACAGAGTCCTTCTAATGCCCTCTATTGACAAAATTTTACATAAACCATCTTGCAAAGGAGAATTATTTGCAAAGATTTGGGGTTAAAAGGCAATAAATTGATAACTGCAGAAGGAAAAACAAGGCATATTGAGGCACTGTAAGAGTAGCAATAGTAATAAAACCTGTGACTCATAGGTATGAAGAGGAGGTAGAGGAAACAATATTATTCCAGTCTGGAGATTAATGTAGCCACAGAGCTGTAGTCATAAAGAGATAAAGTCCTGACAAAAATTATAGTGCTGATGCATGGAAGACATATTCAAATATCTCTCTCCTAAAACCCTCCAATCTTCCTGTCAATACCTCTCACTGTCTGAATTCACTGGAAGCAAGAGGGCAAGAGAGCTGGATGATGCCATCTATATGAATTTTTAGGTTGGGTGCCCACAGCATCAAACCTGGAGACAAGGATTTCTGAAGTTTAGACAATCCAAGAAGGAGAGTAGGGCAGTGGGACAGAGAATGGAGGGAAGCTAATAAAAAGTACATTATCAAGCAAGTTAGAACTGTGTATACCATTGTCCTAAGGGGTGAGGGAGTTATTTATCTGTCAACTTTCATCAGTCATTAATTGAAGACTGGTCCTGGGAAGCATACATTCCTTGACCTTCCTGACCTGATGATGCACAGATCAAATTAGTCTAGCAGTCCAATAAATCCCTCAAGCCAAAGTCATAGGTGCTGGCTCTTTTCAGGCCAGTATGCCAGTGTGCATGGAAATGGAAAGTCTGAGGACCTACGTTTAAGATAGTAAAAATATCTGCTATAGAGAATGGCAGAGAAGGGTAGAGAATGAATTGGGGGATTAGCAGAGAACAACTAGCAAGCTCCCCCCACTCCACTTTTCCCTGGCACTTTCCATGTGCAAATGAGCCAGCGTTATGTGATTGAAGCCATTAACTTTTCACTTCTGTTGTGGCTTCAAGGGCACTTATAACCATCTATGACATCAGAGATTACTTTCTTACAACCCCACTTTCTACAGTCATCACTGCAGAGAAGACCATCAAGGTATAAAAAGTCTACAATAAATGACTTTCAAAAATTATAGGTGAGAAATTGGGAATAATAATGTACTCCTTTCTGCATGACCAGTGAAGTAAGCCTTAAACACTTTTGGTGGAAGATCATATGGATGGACTCAAAAAAAGTTTCTGAGATGGATAAAAATACAGAATCACATAATACAGAAGATGACAGGACACGGAGAATTATAGATGAGAAGTAACCAAGAAAGGGCTGTGGGAAGTTATTTCTAGTAATGTGTTAGGATGAACAAGCATAGGTCACTCTTTCCTATCCTCCAGCAGCAAACTTGCAAGCCTCTAGATAGAATTTAACAATGAAAAGCCTTTAAATATCTAAATGATCTCAAAAGAAAGAAAGGAAAATTCCAAGTTGCCAGAAATGAGAAAGAAACTTGATATCAGAGTTTAGAATATGAGCATGGGGCCTAGATATAGGTTCTAGAGTTTGGGGACTGAGGCTTGGGTGCCCACTCAGGGACAAAAGACATGATCCGGAACTTCTACAGAATAGGATGTTGGGCCAAATACTGTGAATCTTGATGTGAATTCTATTATGTAAAGAGGCATAGAAAAATCTGCCTGCTTACCTTGAAAGAGGCATCAAAGCTTGTCATCTTTTCTGGACTCTGAGTAGGAAATATGCAGAAAAACTAAAATTTAGGTCTATGTCACACGCAGCTGTAAGGTTATGAATAAATACTATAAGTGTAATGCTGGAATCCCAAGCTAATAAATTTATGTGAAAACTCATTCTAGAGCTATGAAATCTCTGAAGCCCCCAGTGGGAAAAATAGTGTTCTGGAGAGACATTTCCTCAATCCAGGGTTCATGGAACTCCCAATGGGAGAGAACACAATTAAAAGTACATTATACATACACATATGTGTATACACAAAATGTATATATAAGTACACACACACACATATATATACATATATATGCATACATATGTATATATGTATATATATACATACATATGTATACATACATACATATATACATACATATATATACATACATATATATACATACATATATATATATATATGTGTGTGTGTGTGTATATATATATATGTATATATATATATATATATACAACTAACTCATGAAGGGTTAATATACCATGAAGAAGTGAGAGAAGCCACATCAAACAGGACAATTAACCATCTCATAAGTTTGATATAAATAGAATATATGAAGTATTAAAAAGAATCTTGCAATTATTATATGAAAGAGAACACATAAAAGAATATAGCCCCAGGGTGTGAAAGGATAAAGTCAATTTAGAGAGAATTGAATAGAATTTCTAGAAGTAAAAAAATATATAGCCAGTTAAGTGAACATTTTAAGGGATAAATTAAACAGTAGATAAAATAATCAGAAGTGAGAATTACTGAATTAGAAGATAGACAAGATAAATCATATAGAATATGACACATAGATGAAGATACAGAAATTATTTTTAATTTTATTTTTTATTTTTTAAATTTACATCCAAATTAGTATACAGTGCAACAACGATTTCAGGAGTAGATTCCTTAGTGCCTGTTACCCATTTAGCCCATTCCACCCCCCCACAACCCCTCCTGTAACCCTCAGATTGTTCTCCATATTTATGAGTCTCTTCTGTTTTATCCCCCTCCCTGTTTTTATATTATTTTTGTTTCCTTTCCCTTATGTTAATCTGTTTTGTCTCTTAAAGTCCTCATATAAGTGAAGTCATAAGATTTTTGTCTTTCTCTGACTAATTTCACTTAGCATATTAGCCTCCAGTTCCGTCCACGTAGTTGCAAATGGCAAGATTTCATTCTTTCTGATTGTCGAGTAATACTCCATTGTATATATATATATATATACCACATCTTCTTTATCCATTCATCCATCAATGGACATGTGGGCTCTTTCCATACTTTGGCTATTGTTGATAGTGCTGCTATAAACATGGGGTGCATGTGTCCCTTCGAAACAGCACACCTTGGATAAATGTCTAGTAGTGCAATTGCTGGGATGTAGGGTAGTTTTATTTTTAATTTTTTGAGGAACCTCAATACTGTTCTCCAGAGTGGCTGCAGCAGTTTGCATTCCCACCAACAATGCAAAAGAGATCTTTTTTCTCTGCATCCTCGCCAACATCTGTTATTGCCTAAGTTGTTAATGTTAGCCATTTTGACAGGTGTAAGGTGGTATCTCATTGTGGTTTTGATTTGTATTTCCCTGATGATGAATGATGTTGAGCATTTTTTCATGTGTTGGTTGGCCATCTGGATGTCTTCCTTGAAGAAGTGTCTATTCATGTCTTTTGCCCATTTCTTCACTGGATTATTTGTTTTTTGGGTAATGAGTTTGATACGTTCTTTATAGATTTTGGATAATAACCCTTTATCTGATATGTCATTTGCAAATATCTTCTCCCATTCTATCGGTTGCCTTTTAGTTTTGCTGATTGTTTCCTTCACTGTGCAGAAGCTTTTTATTTCAATGAGGTCCCAGTAGTTCATTTTTGCTTTTGTTTCCCTTGCCTCTGGAGATGTGTTGAGTAAGAAGTTGCTGTGGCCAAGATCAAAGAGGTTTTTGCCTACTTTCTCCTCGAGGAGTTTGATGCCTTCCTGTCTTGAATTGAGGTCTTTCATCCATTTTGAGTTTATTTTTGTGTACTGTGTAAGAAAGTGGTCCAGGTTCATTCTTCTGCATGTCGCTGTCCAGTTTTCCCAGCACCGCTTGCTGAAAAGACTGTCTTTATTCCATTGAATGTTCTTTCCTACTTTGTCAAAGATTAGTTGGCCATACATTTGTGGGTCCATTTCTGGGTTCTCTCTTCTGTTCCATTGATCTGAGTGTCTGTTCTTGTGTCAGTACCATACTGTCTTGATGATTACAGCTTTGTAGTATAGCTTGAAGTCCGGGATTCTGATGCCTCCTGCTTTGGGTTTCTTTTACAAGATCACTTTGGCTATTTGGGGTCTTTTGTGGTTCCGTACAAATTTTAGGATTATTTGTTCTAGCTCTGTGAAGAATGCTGGTGTTACTTTGATAGGGATTGCATTGAATATGTAGATTGCTTTGGTTAGTATTGACATTTTAACAATATTTGTTCTTCTTATCCAGGAGCTTGAAATCTTTTTCCATTTTTGTGTGTCTTTTTCAATGTCTCTCATAAGCTTTCTATAGTTTTCAGTGTATATATTTTTCACCTCTTTGGTTAGATTTATTCCTAGGTATTTTATGGTTTTTGGTGCAACTGTAAATGGGATCAATTCCTTGATTTCTCTTTCTGTTGCTTCATTGTTGGTGTATAGGAACGAAACCAATTTCTGTGCATTGATTTTATATCCTGGGCCTTTGCTGAATTCATGAGTCAATTCTTGCCATTTCTGATGGAATCTTTTGGTTTTTGATATAGAGTATCATGTCATCTGCCCAGACTGAACGTTTGACCTCCTTCTGGCCAATGTGGATGCCTTTTATTTCTTTGTGTTGTCTTATTGCAGAGGCTAAGACTTCCAATACTATGTTGAATAACAGTGGTGAGAGTAGACATCCCTGTCTTGGTCCTGACCTTAGGGGAAAGCTCTCAGTTTTTCCCCATTGAGGATGATAGTAGCATTGGGTCTTTTGTATATGGCTTTTATGATCTTGAGGTATGCTCCTTCTATCCTTACTTTCTTGAGGGTTTTTATCAAGAAACGATGCTGTATTTTGTCAAATGCTTTCTCTGCATCTATTGAGAGGATCATATGGTTCATGTCCTTTCTTTTATTGATGTGATGAATCACGTTAATTGTTTTGCGGATATTGAACCAGCCCTGCATCCCAGGTATAAATCCCTCTTGGTTGTGGTGAATATTTTTATTAATGTATTGTTGGATCTGGTTGGCTAATATCTTGTTGAAGATTTTTGCATCCATGTTTATCAGGGAGATTGGTCTATAGTTCTCCTATTTAGTGGGGTGTCTCTCTGGTTTGGAATGAAGGTAATGCTGGCTTCATAGAATGAGTTTGGAAGTTTTCCTTCCATTTCTATTTTTTGGAACAGTTTCAAGAGAATAGGTGTTAACTCTTCCTTAAATGGTTGGTAGAACTCCCCTGGAAAATCATCTGGCCCTAGGCTCTTGTTTTTTGGCAGATTTTTGATTACTAATTCAATTTCCTTACTGGTCATGGGTCTGTTCAAATTTTCAATTTCTTCCTGTTTCAGTTTTGGTATGGATATGTTTCTAGGAATTTGTCTAATTTTTCCAGATTGCCTATTTTATTGGCATATACCTGCTCATAATATTCTCCTATTATTGTTTTTATTTCTGCAGTGTTGGTTGCGATCTCTCCTCTTTCATTCTTGATTTTATTTATTTGGGTCCTTTCCTTTCTCTTTTTGATCAAACTGGCTAGTGGTTTATCAATTTTGTTGATTCTTTCAAAGAACCGGCTTCTGGTTTCATTGATCTGTTCTACTGGTTTCTTGTTTGTTTGTTTGTTTGTTTGTTTCAAAGTATTAATTTCTGCTCTAATCTTTATTATTTCCTGTCTTCTGCTTGTTTTTGGTTTTATTTGCTGTCCTTTTTCCAGCTCCTTAAAGCGTAAGGTTAGGTTCTGTGTCTGAGATCTTTCTTCCTTCTTTAGGAAGGCCTAGATTGCTATATACTTTCCTCTTATGACCGCCTTTGCTGCATCCCAGAGGTTTTGGTTGTGGTGTTATCATTTTCATTGGCTTCCATATAATTTTTAATTTTATCTTTAACGTCTTCGTTAACCCACTCATTCTTTAGTAGGATGTTCTTCAGCCTCCAAGTATTTGTTACATTTCCAAATTTTCTCTTGTGGTAGATTTCGAATTTCATAGCATTGTGGTCTGAAAATATGCACGGTATGATTTCAATCTTTTTGTACTTACTTAGGGCTGATTTGTGTCCCAGTATATGGTCTATCCTGGAGAACATTCCATGTGCACTGGAGAAGAATGTATATTCTACTGCTTTAGGATGAAATGTTCTGAATATATCTATTAAGTTCATCTGGTCCACTGTGTCATTCAAAGCCATTGTTCCCTTGTTGATTTTCTCTTTATATGATCTGTCTGTTGCTGTGAGTGGGGTGTTGAAGTCTCCTACTATTATGGTATTACTATTGATGAGTTTCTTTATGTTTGTGATCTATTTATATATTTGGTGCTTCCACATTTATTGCATAAATGTTTACAATTGTTAGGTTTTCTTGGTGAATAGACCCCTTGATTATGATATAATTCCCTTCTGCATCTCTTGATACAGTATTTCTTTTGAAGTCTAGATTGTCTGATATAAATATGGCTACTCTGGCTTTCTTTTATTGACCATTAGCACGATAGATGGTTCTCCATCCTCTTATTTTCAATCTGAAGTTATCTTTAGGTCTAAAGTGGGTCTCTTGTAAATAGCATATAGATGGATCTTGTGTTCTTATCCATTCTGTTACCCTCTGTCTTTTGATTGGAGCATTAAGTCCATTGTTGTTTAGAGTGAATACTGAAAGATATGAGTTTATTGCCATTATGATGCTTGTAGAGTTGGAGTTTCTGGTGGTGTTCTCTGGTCTTTCTAGTATTTTTTGCTTTTGGTGGTTTTTTTTTTTCATCTTTTCTCCTCTCAGAGAGTCCCCTTTAAATTTCTTGCAGGGCTGGTTTAGTGGTCACAAACTCCTTTAATTTTGGTATGTCTTGGAAACTTTTTATCTCTCTACTTTGAATGACAGCCTTGCTGGATAAAGAATTCTTGGCTGCATATTTTTCTGATTCAGCACATTGAATATATCCTGCCAGTCCTGTCTGGCCTGCCAGGTTTCTGTGGATAGGTCTGCTGCAAACCTGATATATCTTCCCTTGTAGGTTAAGGACTTTTTTTCCCTTGCTGCTTTCATGATTCTCTCCTTGCCTGAGTATTTTGCGAATTTGACTATGATAAGCCTTGTTGATGGTCGGTTTTTGTTGAATCTAATGGGGGTCCTCTGTGCTTCCGGGATTTTGATGTCTGTGTCTTTCCCCAGGTTAGGAACGTTTCTGCTATAATTTGTTGACATAAACCTTCTGCCTCCTTTTCTCTCACTTCATCTTCTGGGACGCCTGTGATTCTGATGTTGTTCCTTTTTAATGACTCACTTATTTCTCTGATTCTTAAATTGTGCTCTTTTGCCTTAATCTCTCTTTTTTTCTGCTTCATTATTCTCTATAAGTTTGTCTTCTATATCACTGATTCTCTGTTCTGCCTCATCCATTTTGCCACTGCAGCATCCATCCATGATTGCAGCTCAGTTATAGCATTTTTTATTTCATTCTGACTAATTTTTACTTCTTTTATTTCTGCAGAAAGGGATTCTAATCTATTTTTGGCTCCAGCTAGTATTCTTATTATCATGCCTCTAAATTCTGGTTCAGACATCTTCCTTCTTTCTGTGTTAGTTAAATCCCTGGTTGTCGTTTCTTTGTGCTCTTTCTTTTAGGGTGAATTGCCTCGTTTTGTCATTTTGAAAGGAGAAAAAGAATTAATGAGGTAGAAAAATTGAAATGATAAGAAATTTAAATTAAAAAAATATTAAAATATAAAAATTAAACACACACACACACACACACACACGTCAAATAAATGATCCTAGATCCTAGGTGTGTTTTGTTCTGGGTGTTGAAAGTGGTTTGACAGTTTAGAATAAAAAAGGGGGGGGGGAATCGTTTGAGAATTTCAAAAAATGAACACACTGAAATAGACTAAAATGAGATGGTGGGAGTAAAACAGAATTTGAAATAATTTACATGGAACTAAAGAATATTGTAGAAAAAATTAAATAAAAATATTTTTAATAAAAATTAAAAATAAAAATGAATTTTTTCTCTTTCTGTATTTAAGAAATAGAAAAGAAACAAAAAAGAGAAAAAAGAGGGAAAAAAGGAAATCATTTGAAAATTTGAAAAAGTGAAAACACTGAAGTAGACTAAAATAAAATGATGGAAGTAAAATAGAATTTGAAAAAATTTACATAAAAGTAAAAAATATAGTTAAAAAATTAAAGAAAAATATATTTAATAGAAATTGAAAGTAAAAATGAAGTTTTTCTCTCTGTATTCAAGATAAAGAAAAGAAGTGAAAAAGATAAAAAGAAAAGAAAATTGAATAAGTGGACCTGCTATCAGATTGAAATAGGACTGAAATTACTTTGTTTTCACCTAAGAGTCAGACTATGAAGTCAGACTATGGTCCATAAACTAAAGCATGCGGTGAGACTTGTGTTCTTGAAGAGTGAGGTTGCCCCAGTTGGGTGGGGCTCAGTGTAAGGGCTCTGTTCTCCACTAGATGGTGCTGCTAGCCTACTGAGGTGGAATGTTGGGGTGCTCTTAGGTGCGTATGGGCATGCACAGGAGTGGTGGAAATGACGTCACCCAGCACCCAGTCTCTAATATTGGAACTCTGTTCTCCCTGATCAGCAGTTGCGCACCTGTCCTCTGTCTTCAGTTTTTGTCCACTCCCCACTTTTTCACTGTTAGTGACCAAGCCCCAGACAGTACCTCTCTCCTGAGTTTTGTCTCAGATACGGATGTTTTCCCTGGCCCCTTACTTCTGAAGGACTGTGGCTTTGACCCATTCCATCCCTCTGTGGGAGGGTCTTACTGAGCAATGGCTAAATGTCAGCTGCACCCAGGAACGTTTGCTGGACCCTGCTGCTGCCGGTGCCTTGAGACTGCGGCCAGGTGCCAGCCCGTCCCAGAAAAATTTCGCGAGACAGTGTAGCAGCAGTGTCTCAGGGATTATGGAAAATCACAACACACATCTGGCACCAAGCTTCACCCTTAATGACCTTGCCCCAGCACCAGCGAATGTGGCTGCCTTCTGGGGTCTGCTGGGACCAGGTGGCTTCAACAGTCTCTACCAAATGTCCTTCCAGCAGTGGAACCGCTTTTCTCAGTGTGGCCCAAGAACCTCTCAGAACCCACTCTGGGCCTGGGGATTTGCCCTTCCCACCAGAGCACAGCCAGGTATCAAGCAGAGTTGCAGACTTTGTCTTCCCCTAGTTTACAGTCTTAATGGAATTTAAACCCTCTCCTTTCTCCTTTCTCCTTTTTTAGCTTGGTCGCTGTGGCTATTTCCAATTTTCCACTTTCTCTCCAGCTGCTTTTGGGGAGGGGTGCTTTTCCCATATTCTCCCCCCCCCTCAGTTTCCATCCTCTCTCCACCCAAAAAAGCACCTCCCTGCCTGCTGCAGCTTTGCACTCCCCAGGTTCACCTCTCTGCACCACGTACCTGCTGAATTTTGTGGTTCAGTTTGTGCTGATTGTTGTGTTAATCCTCCAATCAGTTTTCTAGGTGTGCAGGATGGTTTAGTGTTGGTCTGGCTATATTTCATGATGCAAGACACACTAAAACTTCCATGCTGTTCTGCTATATTGGTTCCTCCCTCGAAGATACAGAAATTTTATTTTTATTTATTTTTTAAAAATATTTTTAAAAATATTTATTTATTTTTGAGAGACACAGAGACAGAATGTGAGTGGGTTAAGGGCAGAGGGAGAGGGAGACACGGAATCAGAAGCAGGCTTCAGGCTCGGAGCTGTCAGCACAAAGCCTGACACGGGGCTCAAACTCACAAGGCATGAGATCATGACCTGAGCCAAAGTCAGACGCTCAACAGACTGAGCCACCCAGGCACCCTGAAGATACAGAAATTTTTAAAAAAGAGTTAAGAAAAACAAGAAGGTGGGGTGCCTGGGTGGCTCAGTTAGGCATCTGAATCTTGATTTTAGCTCAGGTCTGTTGGGCTCTGTGCTGATAGCACAGGGCCTGCTTGGTATTCTCTCTCTCTCTCTCTCTCTCTCTCTCTGCCTTTTCCCTATTCATGCACACGCCTACCCTCTCTCTCTCTCTCTTCCTCTCTCATAAAATAAATAAATAAACATTTTAGAAAAGAAAAATATGAGGCATATAATGATAAAGTTCAAACTACATTTAATAGGAATTCCAAAATGAGAAAATACTAAGGATGAGAGATAAACAATACTCAAAGGAATATATCTGATTTTTCATATTTAATAAAGATATAAATACACAACATGAAAAAGTATAATAAGTCCTTAACAATAAGTTTTTAAATCTGCATCTCAACACATTCTAGTGAAGTTGCAAAACATTCCAAACATAAAAAAAGAAAATTAAAAGCAACAGAAACAGAAAGTAGATTTCTTCATCGGATGCACTTGATGTCCTGCCACACATCTTCTTAGTCATACTTCTGATTCCAGTTGTGGCTAGAGTGGACAGTTCCATATGGGCTTTAAGAAACCTGGCATCAACAGCATGTTACTTCATGTTCACATTGTGCATCTGCAGTTTCTGTTTACTTCTTCTCTGATGCTGCAGACATGAACAGTTCCTCTTTTACTTTCAACACATATGCAGTGTAGGAAAGTTAATACTCCTAGAGAACTGATGGGAGATGGAAACTAATGAATAAATGTTCCTACCTTTGGATAGTAACAGTCTTTGGATGAACAATTCTGAGAGCCATTTTAGATGCTTTTAAGAGATCCTAATGGAGGTGAGACCCCACCTTGTCCACAGGGTTAAATTTAATAATACACTCTTATATTGGCTTCCACTGTCTCATTCTTCTCAGTCCTTACTTCTGCTTCTTGGGATCACACCCCAAATAAATTTCCTATACACATTATTTGTTTCAGACTCAGCTCTCAAGAAACTCAAGCTAAGAAAACTATCCAGAAAAAAAAAAAAGACACCTGATAGGTGTCCCAAGAGTAAAAATCAGGTCCAAAATATAATAGTATAATATCTCCAAACTACTGAGGAAAAAAACAGTGTTAACTCTGAATTATATACCCAGCTAAAGTATCATTCATGTGCAAGGACAAAATAAAAACTTTTTAGATAACAAAAATTGGGGAGTTCTTACTTATGCACAGGTTCCCAATGAGTGAAATATTTTAAAATATCCTTCATATAAGAAGAAATAAACCATGAAAGGAAAGAGTTCGGTTCAAAAAGCAAATATAAGCAACAATTTGGTAAACATGTGGACAAATTTAAATGTATGTATGTGTATGTGTATGCGTATGTGTGTGTGTGTGTACAGGTTTCCCACCATTATCCAAAAGTAGAGAATATATGAAATCTTTTGTAAATGTATGTGACTCAAAGCAAAGAAACAATTACCATTAATCTATATGAATTTTTTTAATGTCCTCCAGATCCAAAAAATAATGTCTCTTGGGTTTTTCTGTACCTTAAGACACATCTTGCTAAGGAATGTACAAAACAAAGGGAAAAAAAGCACATATGCTCACAGGCACAGTTCAAAGCTATGGTACCTTGATGCTGAGATACTGAGTGTAGTTCCTGAGGACGGAGCCTAGCAGTGCCTTTCTCCTCATTCCATGTATGTGCACTGCCTGTATCATGGCTCACTGCAAAACAAGCACTAAATGCTATTTGCACTTTTTGTTTTGTTTTGTTTTTTTCATAAACACAAAACTCCTCATCAGATATCCTTTGGTTACAAGAACAGTTACTAATGTAGGTCTTTCATAAAAGCAAAGGGATAATGCAAACTTTCAAAAAGTGAGGGATACCTGTATCTAGACATATTAGAGTGAAACGGACAAACAATGTGTGTATAATTTGGACTTACTATTAATATTTATCATCAATCACACTGGGGATACTAATTATTTGAACATTTGGGTGAAAAACAATGACTTGAAATTCATCTCCTAACCAATATGTCATACATATTAACAAAGACAAATTTATAACTGATTTGAATATTTTTGCATTTTTTAGCTTTTAAGAACCTTTTGAAGAGTAAGCTTATGTAGGAATGAAAGACAAGGAAGAGAACAAACATAATTTTTTGTAAAGGGATTTTTCTCTAGTAATGTGCCCACCTCATTTTAGCAGACTCAACAGTCTTTGAAGGATGTGACACATGAAACCATTTTGTTGTACAATGAGATGAATTATTTGGACTTAAAGCATGTTTCTTTGCAAAGTTGTTATAGACTAGGTATAATATGTCCCAGAAGGGGTAATAGATGTGTTTCCTTTGCTCTGTTCAGCGCAGGTTGGGACTGTTTCCCCAACTCTAGGGAGCCCAATGACAAGTTCACCTTTGGAATCTCAACAAAGGCTCCACAGTAGAGAATATATGAATTTATGGTTATTATGGTTATTACCCAGCTGAACTTATGGTTATTACCCAGTAAGTCCAGCCCATGTGGGCTTTCTCCACCTGATCATATGTACCTCAGTGTTTTGCACCCTTTGGTAGATACTGTGATTGTACCCTGGTCTGTGAAGTGCCAAGTTGCATTTAAATCAGAGAGAAGGGATATCTCACTCACCACAGCAGGTCTGTGTTCACTGAATCTTACAAAGCATGTCTTATCTGCCAGAACATAAATCAACACCAGGACTCACAAAGCTGTTGTTGGTTCATCTCCTCCTTGTAGAAAGGAATGTTGTCCAACAATGCCCTCAACAGACAAAATGCCTTCTTCACACTGTTGCCTTTGTCCTGTTTCTAACTCAAAGAAAATTTGAAGCTGTAGAAAAAAGCAGGATACCCAAGTGGCTGCTGGTCCTAGAAGAAGATTTAGAAAAGAAGTGGTGTGGCTTTCAAAGAAATAACTAAGTAGAGCTTTTGCTTTTTAAAATTTCCTGACAACCTTCAAAGGAGCGAATGGGATAAGTTGGGTGTAGATAAAAGGTCTTCAGAGTCCTGGGGAAGTAAGACTGGTGAGGAAAGGTTAACTGCTTGGTTGAGATGAGCAGCCAAGGCACTGATCTTTGTGGAGCCCCTGGAGTTCACTGGGAAGAATCCAGAAGTGACTCCACCCAGAGGAGGTGGAAAGGAGGAAATTTCAAAAAAGTGCAGACTTATTCAGCGATAAAACTGGCATTTTGTTTTGTCAGGATCCCCACACTCAAGGGCTCTGCCATCAAGTAGGCAAGATCATAATGTCAGATGGCTCTGACTGTGCAACACAATGTCCAGTATCCATAGCATTTCTATTCCATAAATGGCAAGCTCTGGGGAAAAGTTTTTAAAAGTTTAGGCAAAAGTCCTTGTTGACATTATAGTTTTTAGGAAGAGATAATTCATATAAAATGTTTTTAAAAGAGATAATATGTTATTAAGTACAAATAAACATGGGACAGAAAGAAAGTATGAGGAGTGTCAGACATGGGTACTCAATACGAATCCCGTCATTGGGATGGGAGCACCCCTGAAGACAGGAATTCAACTTAAATAGATGTTTTACGTTGTTCAACCCCAATTTCTGGCCTCAGGCCTAGAATGGGTACCAATATATTCTTATTTATCAACAGTGTTAAAGGTGATAAGATTTGAATTGGACTAAATTTTATCTAAGAGACTAAAGAGACTAAAATTTTATCTAAGAGAGAATATCATTATCCTTGGAGGCCTAGCATAAACAAGATAAAATATATCTTTTAAAAACTCAAAAATATAAGCCCTTAAGGAATTTAAAAAGTTATTGTCCAAAATATTCATTGAACAAATGGGGAAACCAAGACCCAGAAAGAGGAAATGTTTCTCTATGTGACACAGTCATTAAAAGGGGGTAGTGTTGGGTCCGGGCTCAGTATCAATATGCTCTCTCCACATCTGAAACAAACCTTTACATTCAATAGACAACTCTTTGGGGAATACATTCAAGGAATAGCCAGAAGACCACTGAAGCTCAGTGTGGCTGCAGAGGAGACAATCAAGATGAGCTCATTTGATGCAAAGCTAAGCAAATGGTCAGGAGCCAGTTCAATAGAAAAATCACTGGAGTGTTAGGAATGGAAAAGACAATAATGAGTTGGAAAAAAGGGAGTCTGTTCTCTGGAGGATGGTTGAGAAGGATGATGGGAACAGATGGAAAGAACTGGTGAGGGGGCACCTGCAGGGTACATGTGAGATACAGGTGAGAGAGGGTGGAAACCTGGAAAACAGTGATGGGAGTGCAAGGGAAGAAATAAGATGGGAAGAAAAAAATTGACAGGAATTGCTTCTCCAGGGTACAAAATCTTTCCATTTCTCCTCGTCACCCATGGCAAGGTCTAAACTTTCCACCACAAAATAAAAGGCCCTCAAAGGGCACATATCCAGGCTTCTACTCCCAATGAGACAATGCCCTCTCATTTCTCCATTAACTTTGCTGCTCCTTTTACCTGTAACACTATTATAATCTCACTTGCTACCTTTGCCTTCAGTTCATCATCTAGGTCTCAGATAAATGCCACCTCCCCTAGAAAGCCCTCCTTGATGATCCTTGATCACATGGGCTAATACTCGTCCTGTGTGTTCCTACGCTCTGTCCACTAAAACACTACTCTGAGCTTGCTTGCCTGCCTGTCTGGCCCCACCCCTAGGCTGTAGACTCCTTATCCTATGCAGTACCCAGCACCCAATATTTGTTGAATTTATGAATTTATGCTGTCATATTTCACACTAGTAGACATAGTTTAACCTTGAACACAGGGTCATCATTATGAATGCAGTCAAAAGCAAAGAATCTTAATCTCTTTGACATTATATTTCTAGATGGGTAAACAGAGGCCCATGCAGGTGAAGGGACCATGGTTTTTGGTAGGAGATCTATGATTAATAACTCAGTGTCCTGACTCCTAACCCAGCCCTGGCAAAAGCTACATTGAGAAGGTTACAGTCACTTCCTCTAGATTTTTTGAAATGCCTTGAACTGTGCACTGGCACCAGATGGCCTCAACTGTTGTATTTTGTTTAGTTCTTGTGCCTGTTTACATAGTTTTTATGTCTCCTCCCAGACTATCAGCCCTCACTTCCTAATCCTTCAATCTATCCTGTCTAGCAAATCCTCTCTCCATTTCTATATGTGCAGGAACCAGATAACATTTCCAGCTCCCCAAAGTCTCACAGCACTTGTAACACTCTATTATTGTCGGTGCTTTACTAACTATCCTGTTTCTACCACTCAAGAGAGAAGATCTGTTTTGTTTGTTTTTGTTGTTGTTTGCATTTAGTGCCTAGCATAGGGCTCTTTACCTTCATTTGAGCTGAAGAATTAGATATTAGATAACTTATTAAACACCTAAAATAAACATTAAGGAAAATTATAAACTTGTGCACAGACTTCATGATGTCTGTTTTTCTAGGCTTCTTTTCTGATTCTTGGTTGTTATTTATTGATCTTAGTTCTAGTAGACATTTTTGGACTTAGTAAGGAGTGACTGGCATGTGAAAAGGGACTTGTATCCCTTCTTGCAATAATTTGAAACTTTTAGGATATCCACAGACCTTGAGCCTCTCTCCCCCCACCTCCACCCCCCCACACGCACAATTTTTGTAGACAGCTGGGGCACAAGAAACTGAAGGAATTTTAAGAGATAGATACATGCTGAAGTGCAAATCTCCCAATGATTACACCTGGGGAGTTTTGCAATGGACAATCATTTGATCTGTCCAGAATGGAATGCCTCCAATTTTCTGGAGAACTGATCCCCTTCAACTATAATTAGGAGATTCTAGTCAGGGCTAGAAATCAAACTATGTGGCTACAGACAGTTGGTTTATGGAGTGGACACATGAGCCACACAAATCAAAGTCTTTTTCTGGGACTTTTAGAAATGGGGCTGTGGAAAATATGACCACCCCCCCCCCCGACCTGATAACAAAGCCTAGCAATGTGAGTTTGGCAGCTATGTTACCCTTCATGAGAGTGATGATTGCTGGTTTAATAGAATAAAGTCAAGGTGAAGAGAAAAGAAGATAAAAGAGAGTAGGTTGAGTTCAAGTCCCTGGAAGTCCAGCACCAGCACTACCCTTTCTGTGGAATTTAATTGCAGTATCTCTGAGTCACATGAATGTGGTTTACTGTACCCAATGTTTATAAATAGATGGCTACTGAATGTGGAAAACACACAAGAAACCCATAGAACATTGATTCTTGATACGCCTTTAGAGAATAGCCAAGTGTT
Source organism: Felis catus (assembly GCF_018350175.1). NCBI lineage: Eukaryota > Metazoa > Chordata > Mammalia > Carnivora > Felidae > Felis > Felis catus. Next base: position 24,167,197 of record NC_058382.1, read on the forward strand.
TAGGGCCCATTCACCATCTGGAATACCCATTGCCATTAAGCCAGAACACAAAACGTTGGGGTGATTTTAGGGGTTAAATTAGAGAAGCTAAAACAAGGAAAAGGTGGCCCCTTTACTTCCTGACCTATTCAGAGTCTCATGCATCACAGCTCTCAGGCTGAACCTTTTGCTGAAAGAAACAACATGACATTCTAGGGAAAGCTAACAAAGCTGACTCCAGAAGTCCACTTCAGTTCAGCATCAGAAATATTTTCTAAAAAGCACAGATTCCTAATGGAGGCTGTCTCATAAGGAGATGAACCTCCTGCTACAGGAAATACTCAAGGAGTGTTGCTGGGAAAATGAGGAACTCTAGAGGAAATAGTAGATTAAGGATTGGAGATTGACTTTGCCAGTTCTTTTCAATTCTGAGAATCTGTGATGTTTTGGTTTCAATCACAAAGGTCCCACAGTCAGTGGAACAAATCCAAAGCAAATTTCAAAACTGCTATCCAGTGAGTGAGTTGTAGATTTCTCGTTTTCTCTTGTCAAATTCTCTACTTCTGCTCTCTGTTCCTATGGTACAGATGGTATAGTTGACAGTGTCTCTCTCTTTATCCAGCTGTAAAAAAGGCAACCTCCTTCATTCCACTGCCCAGGTGAGCCTCCACCAGGATCAGCCACTAGTATCTCTATGCTAATCCCCTGTGGACCCAGTAATCCAGCAAGCACATTAATCAACCTTACAGAGACCAAGCTCTAGGTCTTTAGGTGGGCACTTGCCTTATGTCTCAGCTCTGAAACCTGTTCCTGTTTTAGATGGTACAGCCTCTGCAGATGTGGGTTTTTGTGGTACTAACATGCACAACTTTGGAAGCCATAGAAGTACCATCCCAGTCACTGGCAGCTGTGGATAAGGGGTCCTGTAATCCCATCCAAGGTACCTCTATCTCCTGTCCTGGGACAGTCTATCAGCATCTAAGATCCTCCCACCTGAAGCTAACCCTTGAAATGCAACCCTTGGAATGCAACAATAAATGGAAGGAATCTTCCAGGCAAAGAGAAATAAATCACAGTGTGGAAACCTAAGGACTTTAGCTAAGAGCTCTAGTCATTGTGAAGGAATATGAAGCTCCAATAATATGCATCAAATGTGGATACTGATAACTCATCCTGCAGTTTGTTTCAATAAATATTTCCTTCTTGATACCAGAGGTTATATTTGAAACCCGGCTGAGCCTCTGATGGGCCAGGCTTTATAAATGTCAATATTTGGGGGGATTACACTCTTAGCAGCAGTGCCTCACCCCACCCTCTCCACACTGAGGCCTTCAGCTATGGCTGCTGAGTTTTAGACCTCTTAGGTCTACCTCTAGAGTGGATGGGAATGTGACTTCTATTACATTGTTGGCTTTAAGTTCTGATGCCAATTGCAGCCCAGAAGTTTTTAAGCCTTACTCTAGGAGATCTAAGTACAGATTGTGTAGGGGGAAGGGATGAGGATAAAAATGCAGAAGGAAAAGAATGCTATTACTCACTGTTCTTGGAAGTTCATAGGCCTCACCTGCCTAAAACTAGAAAATGAGATCAAACCCACTTAGTAGACTCAGTAAATACATGATACCCTTTCCCCTCTGTGCTAAATTACTCCATTTCTATATCTTGCATCTTCAACTCAACTCTTCTTAATCATTCTCCCTTTTCTGTTTTCAATGTTTTCCAAAATGCACCCCCAAGGTTTACTGGTTCCTCATTCTCATTTTGTCCCCACACATTACTTCTGGTACCCAGACCCTGGTGAGAGGAAGTTTCTACTGGGACAGCCCACATATTTAGACCCCACTATGGCTCAGGGCCCCAAGTTAATCTTATTTGCTTAAGTTACCTATTCTATGGCTAGTGGAAACAACACAAACATACCTTAGGATTTATTTGTTAATGCTCTAAATGCTACCCTCTCTGCATTGCTGGCCATGTCACCACCATCACTAGCAAAAATCAGAGGTTAGTGTTGTGGCTTGTTCCACCTCTGCATCCATATGGCCAGAGGCAGCTCATATCTACCACTGTAACAAGTGCTGACCTTTCTGTGCTTCAGTATCCAGACCCAATTGCTCCTAGCCCCTCTGGATGAAAGACACCTCCCTGGGTGAGCAGCAGCAGAATACTTAACTTTTCTTGAGGGGAATCTAATCCCTCCCACTAGAATAGGATTTTATCTCACAACCATAGCTATTCCAAGTCTTGGTAACTTCTCCATTGTCAACTGGATACCACTCTTTTATATCAACTCTTCTCTATCCAGTCATTCCAGATGTTTCTACCTATACCCATCAAAAAACAGCTGGAAGACTATGGAATTCAGACAAACTGAAGAACCTACTACTGCTGCTGCTGCTACTACTACTACTACCAGCAACAACAGTAACAACAAAAATAATAGTAAGTATTTATTCAGCACTAACCCTATCACAGACAGTATCCTATGCCCATCCTGATGTAAACAGTACTTCAAACAGTACCACCATTTTTGAGATGAAAAACCGAGGCATAGAGAAGCTCAGTAAGGTACCTAAGGTGACAAAAACCAGGATTTGAACCTAGTCTGTCAGAGCCCACTTTCTTAACCACTTTATTAAACTGTGACATAAGAATCCAGTATCCTCTTTCAAAACACATTACAATGAGGGAATTCAGTAGACAACATCTCTAGAAAAGAGACAATGGCAAGACTGGAGGTGCCTTCCCATTAGGAACAGGTAGAAAAACTGGGAATGTTAGGTTGATAGTGAGGACTTGAGTGGGAACATGAGATCAAGAAGGGGATCTGTGAAATATGAAGGGCATGTTCTTTTTTGTCTTAAAAGTTAAATAAGTAGAACCAATGGGTACATGAAAAAACTTTCAGAAAGTAAGAATTGCTCTTTAAGAGGTGCTGAGTTTCTCATTACTGGAACTCTATGACCTGGGTAATTGATGAGATACTTCCATAACAAGTTGTAGCAGACTGTATCTGTCCTGTCCATACAAGTTCAGCACTCACATGCCAATGGCATCCTACAGCAGACACCCAAGTCTCCAGCAGAACAGGCCAAAAGGTCCAGTGTGTTAGTTTCCCTAAGAGCATGCTCAGTCAATGATAATGGGAGCTGGAGCATAAATACCCCAACTCCCTCACACCTCATTGAGATTACCTCTGGGGCAGGACACATTCCACATTTCTCAGAGGTCCCCAGCAAGAGTGAGCCTCAACTACCTACAACAGTAACATGCTCACTAATGTAACCAGTATTGGTTTCTTTCCTTTCCCTGTCTCCAATGCTTTACTGATGCTCACTGAGATCACCTCCCACATAGACCATTTGTATTCAATTCTCAGAGAGAAATACTGATTAGGAAAGAATCCAGTCCATGCCAAAAGATTTGAGTACTGAGTAGAGTCTTGTCTGAATGACTTTTATTGTCCCTTTCAGTCTGGGATGTTATGATTGCATTTCATTTTGTTATACTCAACCCTATACAAAGGCACATCAGCCTAATTCAATAATTAATATATTCTATGTCCTATGTAGAAAGTAAGCTAGTAACTGGTACAATCTGAGGAATGTACTAGAACTGACCCAGGCATGAGGTACAAGGAAAGAAATTTTTGAAAGGTCTAAAGAGGAAGACAACCAGAGAACTGCATGAGGGGCACTCTAGGACAGAGAGAGGAATAATGGAGAACAAGTGTGGTGCTATAAAGAACTAGATTTGCTTTCTCCTACAGCTTGGCACAGGCCATCTCTGAATGTTGCTCTACACATGGCTGGGTATGTGAAACTGAGAATTAATAAAAACACTTTGATTTCTTTAATGCCATTATGAAAAGCTTCCTAGAGTCATATTTAAATGTACTTTTTCTATTGCATTTTCACAAATGATCTGCAATGTCAGGATGGCCAATTAGCCATAGGAGAAAGGACCCAGATACACACAGATCTTGTTGGCATTTTAGAGGCATGCCAAATGCAGTTGGAGAAGCTTATATTTAACTTGTTGAATATTAAAACCATCACTGCTCAGCTGCAAAGAATTTCTTTTTAAATGTTCTTCCCCAAAGAACCCCCTTGAGCCATATTATTTTAGTTCAGCTTCAATTACACCATCAAAATTCCACCATTCATAAATGTGTGACCATTCTGAAAATGTACTTGATTGCATTTTTATACCATGCTATGGAATAATGTATACTGATTTAAAAAAAAATCACAAGCGTCATAGTAGCCAATAAGTTAAACAAAACTTAAACATAAATCAAATTTTGTCACTCTCAAGTTTATGAATACATTACAGAACTGCCCTGCCTTGAACTCAACCTTGTCTACTTTGATCTTGACCACAGTATCACAAGGATGGTAATAATAATAAGTTTACTGACATGCACAAGCTTATCTCTGAATTGCAGTGGAGGACCTGGAGCATAGAGGGACACCACTAAGAGGCAATTTAGAAGGTGAGTATGTGTAGTTAATCTGGATTAGAGCCCTGGGTCTGGGTCCTAACTCTGCATTCTACTATCACCACAAGTGGAGGTGAGTCTTTTAACTCCTCTGAGACTCAATACCTTTATCTATAAAATCAGAATAACTTTAACTCCAATGCCACTAGCTGTTTTTGTTATGATTAAATAAAGCAATGCACTTAAAGCAGTTTTCACAATGCCTGTGGTTACAAACACTCATAAGTGGTTCTTTATTAGAGTTGTGTCCAGTGAATGTCCAGAATTAGAAAAAGGGCAGGTGCCCACTAGGTGAATGTGGGAAACAGGCACACAGTAAATAGCCCATGAGGCCATATAACAAAGTAGAGGTGAAGAAAGAGCAGCAGCATATGAAAGTCCCTCAGAAGGCCTGTATAAGCGTTTCATGCTTTTGGGGGAGAGAAGTTAAAAAAGCAGATCTGAGAGGTGCCTAGCTCACTCAGTCAGTGGAGCTTGTAGCTCTTGATCTCAGGGTTGTGGGTTTAAGCCCCATGTTGGGTGTAGAGATTTCTTTAAAAATAAAATCTTTAAAAAGTTAAAAAAAAAAAACAGCTCTGAGAGTGAAGGTCTGCCCTCTGATGAAGGAGTAGTCCCTTATGGGTACTAGAATTTGGCACTCCCGGCCCTTACCTTTTTTCACCTGTAAAATGCTTATGCGAATAAATTCCTGGTCCCAAATTATCAAACTCTTCTTTGGGGAGGGGAATAAGGAGGTCAAAAAATAAACAAAAATTCTTGGAATAAAGAAGAGAAATGGAGATGTAGGTGCCAATGTTTCTCAGGGTGGGCCTGCATCCTGGGAAGCTCTGTGGTCAAGCAACTGCACATATTCTGAGGGAGAGAGAAAGAGAGAGAAGTGACCAGAGAACATCCATCAGGAGAGAATAAATAGCAAAGAAATAGTTCCTTGTTTGCCTAAATTTCTTTTCAAAGTCATCTTAGGGACTAGAGCTAGAGATCTTGGCTGGGTCAAATGCCCATGTGAGGACTGAGGTCTCCCAGGCACTTACTGGGGAAGACAGGTCAAGATGATTATTCCCACTGGAAACACAAAAAAAGGAAACATGGCTAAGGAGGCGAAGGGGTTTTACTAAGAGCACTCTAATAGTGCTGAAATCTAGCATAAACCAAACCCTTCTAAATGCCCACAAGACCTTGAATGACCATCCCTCACTCCAAACTTCCGAGATAACTCTTTTGTCCCACAATCTGTAACCAGCCTCCCTGGCTTCTTTGCTGTTATTCCCACACTCCAGGTGTGTTCTTGAAGCAGGGCCTTTGCACCTGCTACTTTCTTCCTCCACTTGGAGCCATCTTTCTTCAGATAGCCCCATGGCTCACTCCCTAACTTTATTCACGTGTTTGTTTAAATGTTTGTTTAAATGTCACTTTATGAGAGAGGGTTTCCCTGCCTATAATATCTGAATAGCACCTCATCACTTTCTATCCCCAATACTGTTGTATTTTTCTTTTTCTCTCTCATTACCACCCAACTTTTTGTAATGTGCTTATTTTCTATCTCCTCCAATGGCTCCAAGAGGAAATGAACTTTATTTTGTTTTCTGCTATATTTCTAGAGCCTACCACAGTACCTAGCATCAATCAAATATTCTGAATGGAAAAATATCTGGCTTAGAAGCCTCATCCTCAAATGTGTCCCACATGACAGCTTTATCATTTTCTGCCAGACTAAACATTGGTGGGTTCTTGACTGCTGAGTTCAGCCAAATTTTTGACCCCAGTGAAGGTAGCATCCGGGTCATGGATCAATACTTCTCCTCATGTTTTCATCTAAGGCACTGTAAGACTTTGACCTTCTGGTTTGAGCCCAAGAACATTTTGATTCTAAGTTTGTGAGTAGAAATGATTTGGTGCAAACTATTCCATCCAACATCAGTTAATTTTACAAAAAAAAATATTTCTCAAGACAAATTCCACAAATTGTCTTAATGTCTTTAGTGCTTATATGCTTATATGCTCAGTCATTGTGCATGTAACAGAAGGCTGTATGCAGTTCAGTTTAAGAGGGACACACACAAATCATAACCCTTTCGGAACATTTTTATTTGTTGTCACTCTTCTTTGACAAATACAGAACTGATAATGCCAGTATTTAAAGCAATCTTACATGTTTTTCCTCCAAAGTCTTCTTTTTTACCTGAGATTGAGATTCACAGTGGCAGAAACACAAAGTTCAGACATGTGTTGAGTAAACTTAATGCCCCAGACCTCATAAGCCTGTGCATTATTATCACTCAGATTCATTCAAGCAAAAGAGAAACTACACCGGGAACTTAGAAATAATCTGACATAGGGAATTAGTTAAAAAGATATAGGAGAACTTGGAAAGGGAGAACCAAGATCATACAGGAATAACACCTGTAGAAACAGCTGCTGCCACCCCCCACCCCCCCACACACACACCATAGGCTGAGCATGGAGAGAGCAGGCTGGAGTGATTACAGCCTCCAGTTTGGAGGAGAGAACCAGCCTCCTGAGGAGATGCTGTGGGCTGCTGCTAGTATTTCTGAGGGCATATGATATGGCTGGTTCTGGGATTACAGATCAACTGCTACAACAACCAATCCTGCATGGAGTAAAGAAGCATGAATGGGTGATGCAGAGATAAACAGGAAGAAAACAAAAGGAAGAAAGTTTTCTCCTGCATCCAGCTTTCCTGTCCCCCTCCATCAACAGAACTAGCAGGGACACTGAGGGCAAAGGAAGAATGGGATTTGCAGCTTCTGGGCATCAGCATCACAAAACAGAGTAGGAAAAAGTGATTCAGTTTACATCTGAGAGACAATAGCTCAATAACCAGCACAGCATCCAAATGAGGCCAAATTAACAATGATGCCCAAATTTTGCTAACTCTTAGAATACACTACCAAGACAGTTACTTCTTTACTCTGCTCATAGTCCTGCTGAGAGTCATAAAATAGGAACTTTCAACCTCTCAAAAGTTTTCAAAAATTTTTTTCTGGACTACTCTCCACCCTCTCAATTTCTCCACATCACAGCTCAACTCATCTTGTGATTTTTTTCATCCAGCCTGCCCTAAGGTCACTTACATTTGAGAAGAGAAGATTTACTGCTGACTTGCTTCTCTGCCTATATCTAGGTGGTAAATACTGAATTCAAGTCCAAGCATGTTCTCTAATCCAACCTCACCAACAATAAAGGTGACATCTTGAGTTCACATTCCTATGAATACATCTGAAAATTTTTTTACAACCTGTAAAGAGCTAGAAGTAATTACCTCTCTCCAAAACCCCTAATACTAGCTTGCATTAAAGTAGGGTGTAACTGTATATTCATCACCACTCCCTCTACTGTCCCTGCTGCAAATCTACCCCTTATGTGTGGAAGGGTCTGGGATTCCTCATGTTCACCCTCCAGTCTCCCATCTGAATGCCATCTCTCAGGAGTCACCTGAGGAGCTCATCACATCCTTCATGAGAACATGCTTACTTGCCCAGGGCAGTGTTTCCTAATGTCCCAAGACAATTCATGGACTCCTTTTACTCCTCCTGTACCAAAGCCTTGATGCATTGCAGGCAAACATGTAAAACAGTCATCTCCTCCTCTGTGTAGACCTTGTCATCAGAGTGTGAGGCATATAGCCTTTGGCCCAGATCTCACAAAGCCTCCAACTGAGTCTTTGCTTCAGTATTTCTTAGGAAAGAGAACAGATATCAAACTGTTTTCACCATAAATGAACACAGAGTAGGCATTTCTGAACACTGGAGAATGGACCAGAACCACCTTCTTCTTTCTTTTTCCCTCCGTGTCTGTCAGCTCAAGCAAATTGGTGCCTGGGGAAGAGATGAGGTTACCAACACCTCAATTTCTTAGAAATGATAAAGCTTTGAATCTAAGTTTGTACTCAGCTAGAGTTGGACTTTATTGCCCTGTAATTGACATAATCTTTTAGCCCTGATTATTACAGTTGTACACGCTAGAAATCCAACTCAATCTTAGGTAGCAAAGAGAAGTTATCAGCTCATGAAACTAGTCATGGTGCTCTAGTGATACCATCAGGATTTGGCTTGTGTCTTTCATCCTGGCTTCACTGTAAGCTGCTTTCATGTTTCACATTATGGTGGCAAAATGTCACCTGCAGCTTCAAGCTTAGCAACTTGAACTAAATCTTCCAGCTCAGCAACTTCGACTAAAAAAAGAACTTTACTAACAAAAGTTTCAACAAATATCCTAGGACTAAATATAATTGGATCAATCTCAGTCACACAGACATTCCTGAAGCAATGGCCACTGTGACCAGGAGGATAAAATGAACTAATTGGCCTGATCTGGATCATGCATTTAATACCAAGATTCATGGATAGGATCAGTCAAGATGAAACACAGAACAAAACAAGGAGTAGGGACAGGTTCTGCAAAGAAAAATTGAAAGTCTATTACCAGCAAAAAGGAATAAATGTAAGGCAACCAAAACAACAGCTTCCTCCCTCAAACAATTTATATTTGTCCTTTTTACTCCTTTTTTATTCTATTATGATTTATATTTATATTCTATTTACTTTTTGTATATTCCCTAATAACATGTAAACTTCTGTGCATCACCCAAACTGCTAGACAAAAGTATAGCATATAGTAGGGACTAAACAAATGTTAGTTGACTGTATGACCAAAATGCTTTGGTAACATCTCTCTTTGAGAAACAAACTTCTTTGGGGATTATAAAAATACAGTAGGGGATGTTTCTATCTCTGAATGGCAAATGGGACAGTTGACTCCCTTGACTCTGAGAAAACCTGGATGCCAAGAGTTTTGTTTTCTTTTTTTAATCAAGTACTTAGAGGCACCTGCGTGGCTCAGTTGGTTGAGTGTCTGATTCTTGATGTCAGCTTAGGTCATGATCTTTCCATTGTGAGATCAAGCACCATGTTGGGCTCTGAGCTAAGTATAGAACCTCCTTGGGATTTTCTGTCTTCTCTCTCTCTCTCTCTCTCTCTCTCTCTCCCTTCCCTGCTTGTGTGTGTTCACATTCTCTCTCAAAATAAATAAATACACTTAAAAAATAAATTAAGTATTTATCCATGATCAGTTTTGTCAAAAGCAGAGTCTGAGACAAGAACTTAGGAGGAGATAGTTTATTTGAGAGGTGGTGTCAGGAAGAAGGAGAAGTGAGGGAGCAGCAAAAATGATAGAGGAAAAGAGATCAAATCGATATAAAGGTTCATTGTTGAGGATACCAGTGGGAAAAAAAGGGGCTCTATTCTGCTGGGACATCCTGAGAAGCATACAGAAGGCCTCCCAGAATTATAACCTTAGAACAGGAAATGGGGTATTTCTCTGTTTTTCAACAATGATTGTTGAAGGATAGTACTCATGGCAATAATTCCCCAACCTCCACTTCTGGGTTGTAGCATCAGAGAAGCCCTGGGTCAGAAATGGAGAGGTACACAATGAGAGACTGAAACTAGAACTGTCAGCTCAAGGAGAATCTGAAATTGTGTCGGATTGTCTTTCACAGCTCTAACTGAAGGGGGCTGATGGAGCTACCAGAGTGTCTGTTACAATTGTACCTTGAAGTTCTGGCAGATCATTTCCCAGCCTGGGTAAGGGATGGACCAAATTCATGTAAATGAAAGTTGCTGAATCAAACCTCCATTCTTAGTGAAAGTATTTGGTTATCTTCAAAATCACAAAATTTCTGGTCTTTCTAGTACCTTCTCCCTCCTACTCCCAGCACACATACTTTTCAAATCACATGGAGACAAATGTACCATTACACACCAGCTCTCAACATTCCATCCACAAACCTAGTAGATGTGCTTTAAGAATGGAGTAGCCCCAGGCTAGTCATGGTAAAGACTCAGTCACAGTACTACTCCCTGGGTGACCTCAGCATTACTAATTTTTAGTGAAGATTTATGACCAGTAAAAAACAAAAATTATTTTTTCTGGGCTTGTCCACTCATCTCTGGATGTGAGGCAATAACATAATGAATTGAAACACAGCTAGTGGCCACAACCTTAGAAAATTGAGCTCAATCAAACCAGAAAATACATCTTTTCAACCAAAGCCATAAGGGTCACTTCTCAGATGACAACTATAACAAATCTGTGTTTCAAATGTTTTCAGTCTCTCTCTGGGCTCTCTCAGATCCATCACACAGCTTCCATCAGCCTGTTTGTGGGGGGACTGGCAGCTGTATTTAGTGGGAAAGCTGGGTTGGGCCAAATCAGACGGCTGTCTCCAGAACCACCAAAATCATGGAACTGCCAGTGGGTACACAGTTACCCTAAAGTAGAAACTGTCCTTCTCTGAGGGACTGACGGGATCTGAAGGTATATGCCACAGGGGCATCTTGATTACATTGTGAAATGGTTACAAGTACAAAAACTTGGTCTCTAAATGTTGGTTGATAGCTGCATGTTTTCCCCAGGCCTGGCTGGTAATCCTCGGCACCAAAATAATAGATGGGGTGACCCAGGTTTCTTCATTTAAGGATTCTATGATTCTGTTTTAGGAAATGATGCTTAGAGTTTCTGAGGTAAGCTTCTCAGAACTGATTTTTCTCCCTAATCTTGATACATGACTGAAACCAGATGCACCCTGATGTTGTCTGATGAGGTCAAATAAAATGTATTTCCTTCTACATTTCCTCCTCACTTGGAGGTTCCTCCTTGAGCAAGACTTTGTACGTCTATCATATTGTTGAGATGGGCTCTTGAGGACTCCTCACCAATGGAGTCTAAGGGAAGGTTATCTTTTGGGGCAAAGGAAGAATGCTCCTATATAGGTGGATTCTGGGGTGGGGACACAAGAAAGGTGTCCCTTAGCCTATCTTTCTTCTGTATCTCAGTGATTTACTTTCATGCCAATTCCTCACTCTTTCCTCATGGTCCCAACACTGACTTTCAACATGAATCCTCAAAAAGTGTTTATATTATGTCATTTTTGGAGATTGTTCTCCCTATCTTTACCAACCTTCCACACTTCATTGAGCTAAACTTCTGTCCTCCCACTAATACACACACATCATTGTTTCTGTGTTGCCTTTGTCTGGATTCCCTCAGAAACAGACTCTAAAATAAGGATCAGAGTGCAAGTTAAAGACAATCCCAGGAGCATTCACAGATGCCTAGGGGCAAGAAAGCAAGGCAGTCAATGCAAGGTGCATTCATGAGCAGGTGCTGCTACAGGCAGTTGGGGTTTGGTTCCCCCATGACCTTTTGGATATAGTACAAAACAGGCTCCAGACTGTCCCACATGAGGGATCTGGGGTGTTTATCCACAAACTCCTAATCATTATTGCTGATGGTGCTCTAGAATGCCAATGTACTGAACTCCCAACTTGCTCTGCTTGTGAGCTAGGAGAAAGCCTCCAGGCCTTGAAGAATCACAGGTGCTTGTGGTAAGACATGGGAAACATACACAAAAACAGGAAGAACCAGCACCACAGGATATGAGCGGGACACCCACAGTATCTGCTGTAGGTGTGAACCCTTCAAGTCCTCCAGCATGCCTGTTTCAGTTGTGCAGTGGCTGTCATTCCCATTAGCCTCCACACATCATTGGGGCCAGAAACTGCCTTCTTTGTGTCTGTCTCTCTGCTCCATCCCTCAGAAGATCCAGTTTACAAGAGATGTTCAGCAAATGCTTTCAAAAAGAAATAGAAGCTGGGCGCCTGGGTGGCTCAGTTGGTTAAGTGTCCAACTTCAGCTCAGGTCATGATCTTGTGGTCCGTGAGTTTGAGCCCCATGTCAGGCTCTGTGCTGACAACTCAGGGCCTGGAACTTTCTTCAGATTCTGTGTCTCCCTGTCTATGTCCCTCCCCCACTTGCACTCTGTCTCTCAAAGATGAATAAATGTTAAAAAATTAAATAAATAAAAATAAGAAACAGAAGCAGCAGCATGAGGCCACGATTGACCACAAGAAGTCAGAAAAGATTTCCTTGGGGGAAAAAGTAGTACCAGCAACCCATCAATTAATAGTGGAGGTGAAGAAGATTGGAAAGAGATATCTAAGACATAGTATGCAACCTGTTCCGATAGGAAAATCCTCTGCTCTTGCATTCCTTTGCTGCCTTGGAAACTATCTGGTCTTAGAAGGCAGACCACCAGGGCAAAGATACTTTCCCTGGAGAGACTGCAAATATGTCCCTTCATCCCCAAGGAGCAGAGAACAGCACTACTGGTATGTTTTTGTTTTTGTTTATCTTCCCAGCCACCAAAGAAGAGAGAACTGAGTTTTCTATAGTTTAAATTATGGGCTGTGGAGGCACTTCATGAGCAGGTCTGGCTTGGTACAGAGAGATCACAAAGGTGGAGGCTGGGTAAGGAAGAAGAAGGAGTCTGGGGGTGAGGGGATTGTATGAGAAGGAGCCCTGCAGGGCAGAGTCCCCCACTGAGTCTGAATTTTACCACACCAGCCCCTAGGATCATCCAGTGGGAGTTGTGCTACCATCTGGCTACTTTATGAGGAAACTTTACTGGAGTTTCTATCCTTTCCCTCAAGACAACTCTGAGACCAAAGGGCATTTAGTGAGGGGTGAAGAGAGCTCCCACACCTGGTTGGGAGAAGAAATGGGTGCTCAGGCTAAAATGCAGATTCTATTCAGCTGGTCTGGGTGGGGTCTGTGTGTCTGGATTTATAATAATCCCCAAGTGATGCTCTTGCTACTGGTCCATGGATCAATCACTATGAGCAGCAAGGTACTAAGTACCTTGAGCTAGTGCAGTGTAGAAGGGACACACCTGTTACATTAGAAAGTATACAAGGCTCTCTCCTTATTTTGTCTCCTATCTGCTTTTAATTTGTTATCATGTTAATCAAGTCCCTTCAGAGAAAGAGTGGTCCAGCCAAACTGGACAATTTGGGGATAGTTTAATGAAAATATTTGTAAAGGTGTGTACAGGGCATAGTAAAACACAAAGAATAGAGCAGCACCCCAAAACTAGCTACATCATTGAAAGAGAAATTGAAAGCATTTGAGGGAGTAGTGAGAATAGGGCATTTGTTAGGACCCTTGGCCTTGGGCCAATGTGGGCAACCAGCTCAGGCACCCTGAAGGGAGAACCTGGCTCCCTTTTCCCCACTACCTCCTTTGCCCTCTCTTTGCTCAAACCCAACCTGAATCAAGGAACACTTGCCCAGGTCAGCCTCTGGGGGCGAGGGGCCCAGACAGAGTGGGTAAGGGTGGAGGGAGGTATTATTAGCCACAATTATTAGCTACATTTTATAAATCCTTGTTCATCAGCTTAAGATTTTTTCAGAAAAAGTTAAGAACATATAAAACCAGGGATGGGTAATTTTATGAAGAACCAGATAGTAAATACTTTGGTTTTTGCAGATAATACTATCACAATTACTCACTTCCACATTTGTAGTAAGAAATTATAAGTAAACAAATGGGCACAGCTGTGTCCCAGTGAAACTTTATTTACAAAAACAGGCCATTATTTTCCCTCCCCCCTCCTCCTTTCCTCCAACCATTCTCTCCTCTCTCCCTCCCCCTTTTCCCACACTCTCTCCCTTTCCCCTCTGACACCTCCAGCCTGCACTGTGATAGGAGAAGAAGAAACTAAACCTGGGAGTTGAGTGACAAGGAGGCTATGCATAGGTGAATGGTGGTGAGTAGAAACAGACCATTCCAGAGGAAATTTGTGAGCAAGAATAGGAATTTTCTTTGTGTAAAGGAGGAATGCCTAAGAAAAGAAAAAGGGGTTTGACTGTAAGGACTTTGAAAATCAGGCAAAAAATATGGACTATCTTCAAGAAGCCATTAGGGAACCACAGAATTGGGAGTCCCATTAGAAGGACAGGCCGTGGTGAGATCACAGACACCCTGTGAGTGTCCGCAGAGAGCTGTTTACTGTCATGGATCCCATGTAAAACTATGTATTCATAACAGTTTAGATTTGTCTTTTTTGTCAGCAAACTTGTATCCTCCCACAAGCTGTTAATTAATTTCTCAGATGAAGAAGCTCCTCTATGTAAAGCAGGAGCTCAAACCACTAAGCAGCACATTCAGTAATGGACTCTGGCAAACCTGCATAAAAATTAAGAGAAGATATGGTTTGCCAGCCAGCAGGACTGGAGCACTAATTGCAAACATGGCAATCCTGAGTCAAGTCTCAAGGAATGATCAGCTATGCTTACAGGAAGAGGTCACCAATGGTCAGATGCCCACAAAAGCCTTCTTTACATTCTCTTATTAAGAGAGCTCCTGGTGAGGGAGACTAGTAGAGACAGCACCTTCCCAGACCCTCTTTTTGCACCTACCACTCTGAAGGTGTCCCTCAGCAGCTGTTCCTGCTCTCCACCAGACAGGCTGGATGCAGGAGAGGGTTAATGCAACTCCTCTCCTCACCAGCTCTCAGGTGAAGACCTGAGATACAGATCATTGGAAACAGAGATAGAGATAATTGGAAGTTTGAAGATAAGTACCCAGCCTTCTCAACCCTCAGGTAAGATAACTCTGTGGTGTCTTCCATGTCACCTCCTAAAAGTTCCAGACTAGCTCAACCCTGGCTGCCCTCAATAGTGGATAATTTGCTTAAGAATATACCCTGTGGAAGGATGTGAGGTCGATCTGGCTGCGACATCTGTCACCCCATTGATCACCAGGGTTGATTCGGCTGATCTAGCTGGGTAGGCAGGTGTCCCCTTCTTCCCTCACCGCTCCATGTGCATCCCTCTCAAAGTTGAGAGCTCGGTCGAAGAGGACAACCTTCTCCGATAAAGGAGTGCCATTCTTCTGTCAAGAGTATACGAGTAGCTGCGCTCCCCTGCTAGAACCTCCAAACAAGCTCTCAAGGTCCATTTGTAGGAGAACTCAGGGTAGTCAAGCTTCCAAGACTCCAGACACATCCAAATGAGGCATTGCACGTGGCAGTCTGCCTTTCTTAAAAAAAAAAAAAAAAAAAAAAGAATATACCTTGTGGAAGTAGAGCATGGGAGACAGGAAAGAATATAAACAGGCTGGTGTGCAAGGGAAGTGCCTATAGCCTACTTTCCATCATGGAATCTGAATTTTCTGAGGTTCTAAGATCTTGCATAGGGAGTTATGAAACTTCAAGCTTTTATCTCTAGTTACAATCCAATCAGAGCCAAATGCTCTGCTGTAATAGTCCCCAGTGACTACAAAATTGGGCACAGCAGGCCTGGGGGCAAAAAAAGAAAAAAAGAATAAATCTGGGCAGTCCCCATTTCTAGAGGCCGCACCCACACAATGACTGTCCTCTCTCACTTGAAGCCCCTTGGTGAGCATCTCACTCCTACCCTCACATGTAGACATTGTATGTGAGGAATATTAGCATTCTTTCTGATAGCAACCACCTCTGTGATGCTCCAGTGGTTTAGTCTCCCTTTAAGCAAAATGCTGGAGCTTATCATCACATCTGGCAGACTATTACTGTTTATAAGACTTGGTTTTACTGTACACTTTAATTTATTTCAAAACAAGGCAAAGCACACATTTTTTTCACATGAAAAAAGTAAATAAATAAATAAATAAATAAATAAATAAATAAATAAATAATATTGGGCCTCCCCATCTTGCACTGAATATCAAAGTATGGCTTTGTTTGGGTTCCATTAGAGCACCAGCAGCTCAAGTACAAAGCCAAGATCAGGAGACTCAAAGGAAGCATAGGTCACATTGAAGGCCTTTTCTTTAAGATCGCTGGTCCTGACTTGATCAGTATCTGTCCAGGATTGAGGGGTCCAGGGGAAAGTTTGGGGGTTACAAACATTAATTGTGCCTAAGAAAGGAAGACTTCATGCTTGGTGATACCTGGGATTTGGGATCCACCAGACACTACCTTTGTGAGCATCCTTATTCATTTCTCTCCTCATCCCTTCATCCATCTCTTTCACTTTCAGGATATACACCAAAATCATATCAATCCTCCACACACCACTCTCTATACATTCCTCCCATGTTCACAATTCTTGGCTGGCTGTCCAGTTCTAAAAGCCCAGCCTTCCAGGTCTCCAATTTGGCATTACTCTAGCTTCAAAAGAGTTACTCAGGCCAGGGACCCCCCAGACACCAAAATGACAACATTTATCCCTACTTCCAAACTTTTACTTGTATTTGCCTTTTAATTTGTTCTTCCCCTATGGCCATTCAAATACCATATACCCACCCCTCAAGCCTATTCACTCATGAAGCACTTTGCCCAGCTAATCATTAAGTCCTGGCTCTGTGCAGGCACTATTCTAGGCACCAGATGCTGTCAGTGCCTCCTTTCACCAAGCTCTTAAAAGCACCTGCTTCATATTCTCAACCACTTGTTTAATATTTTTTCCAGAGTTATCCTTCAGTGATCATAGAAGACTATTTCATGAGCCTGTACATCCACTGTCTCTCAGACTGCCAGCTAACCCAAGGGGGGCCTACATGATGCTGACTAACAGCAGGCTATCAATGATGGACGATGTCTCCAGAATGCATGCTGTTGAGCTGTGAATGCCCAGGCCCCACTCCAGAACAACACAATAAAAATCTTGTGTGGGACTCCAGAATTCATACTTTTTTTAACCTCTCCAGGATGCACTCTGAAAGATAAAAACCAATCAGTTGATGTCTACTGGTGAAATGACTTTATGTGAGAGGAAAAGAAGCTACTTGAGAGAAACAAACTATAAAAAGAAGGAGGAATAATATTCTTCCCTGAGAAACCTTCCTAGGGAAGGGATGAAGAATGACATTTGTTGGGAATATATATAGGCATGCTCAGAGTGGAAGTTGACCAGCTCTAAGGCTACAGGAGCTGGAACAATGGGCGATAACTCTGCATGAGACAAGAAAGAGAAACATGAAGAGGTGCAAATGGAAGAGATAAAGGAAAGAAAGTTGAGGGAGAGGAGAGAAGATAAACAGTAAGAGCTGGCAGTATGCAAAGTTACCACTTCTCTTGGCCCCAAATCTTTAAAAAATTATACAAAAACTCATGAAATGTTTTCTGTGAGTGGATTTTTAATGAAATCCAGAGAAGAACCTGAGCTGAGTGAACATGGAGTAGAACACAGAATGGCAGCCAAAGTGAGGAATCCATGTTAATTTGCTGAGCTGAGACTTTGGGGAAACTTGAGACTTCCCCAAGTTATGAAGTTAAATGTACTTTAGAGAGTCCCACAGAGATAAAGGAAGTAAATGCAAAATTCACAAAATATGATAGAGTTGAAGCTGTTCTAATGCCAGTGTCAGAGGTCTGGAATCTTGAGAGGATGGATGGTGAGAATGTCATGGAATGAACTTAGTTACTCAGTATTAAGTGTCCAAGAGGAGGTGGCCTGCTGATGAGGAAATCCCAGAATTAGGAGCTTAGACATGTTAGGTCCCCAATGTACTTAATAATTATCACTTCTTCTCTTGATTAAAGCTCTGAGCACATGTCATATGAACCACGAATAACCCAAGGCTGCCAGGCTTTATTTATCTATGGTACTTTATGGTGCTAATGAGGTGGTCATAGACTGGAAGTCTGCCTTTTTCCCCATGGAAATGTGAATTCTCAGCCTCCTCTCTTCAAGGTTCCCATAGTGTCTCAATGAGAAGTGTGCTTCAGAATCGCTTCAGAGCCACTTCAGAATCACAGGAACTTTCCTGTGTCTCACTGATCTCCCTGATCCATCCCTTCCACTTCTACAGCAGGGTTGCCTGCTGTATTACTCTAAGTCACCTTCAGGCCACTGCTCCTGCCACCAATCCCAAAGAGGCTTTGGCCACCACCCATGCCACTGACACCATTGATGCTGCCATCGTGTTCATGATGTTTGTTCATTTTCTCACTGCCTTATGGGTAGAGAAATGATGCCCTGCCTGTGTTAGGCTCACCAAAAAGGCCCTATAACATATAACTAAGCCCCAAAATGTTATTACTCTCTCAGCTTTATGTTCAACTTTCTCCCCCTGAAAATATAAAATGCTACAATTGGGATGGTCAGGAGTGGATCATGTAGCAACTACCACACCAGACCCAGGGCCCCCAAATCTTTCAGAGCTTTAGTTTTAGTACAGAAACTGATTCTTCCTTACACACTCTCTTTCCTTGGTCAGTTTATATTCCAGGGGCTCTAATGTCTGGATTTTCAGTTTGACTTTTATCTGGCCTCTCTCAGCATGTCTGCCCATATCTGCATGCCAATCCCTGATATGAAGTTTCATTTCAGTTCAGTCTTTATGAATAGAAAAGGTTGAGAACAGGGCCACAGATCTCCCACTCCCACATTGCCCCATGACTCAGCCAGGACCCCATGGTTTTATCTTCTGATGCCTATCTCCTCACCCAGTGGTGAGGAAACACCATTCCTTAGGGTCCCACACTACTGTTTTCTAAAGTGTTCTTGTTCCAGTTCCACACTTACTGGGTGACCTTGAGTAAATCACTCCTTCTTTCTGAGCTTCAATCTCCTCATCTATAAAATGATAATTCTGTTGATACACATAGATGGCAATAGGGGCCCTTGAAACTCTGAGAGCTAAATTAGAAAAATATATACTGGACTGAGATTGGTAGAGACATAGGCATCTTAAAGACAAAACCAGAGCAAGAAAAACAGCTGCAGCCTAATTGATGTTGCCATTAACATGATTAAAGAGAAAACATGTCAAAGGAAAGGGAAGGATCAGCCTTGAAGCAGTCTGTCTTGTCTTCCCACATGTCTATTCCAGACAGAGATGGGTGAGAATGGGCCTTCACACTGGAGTCTGATCCTGTTAAACCTTCGGGACATCCCTCTAATTCCTCAGCTTTTAACTCCATCCCTACCAAATAGGCTTCTTGTTTCTTTCATCTCTTTTTGATTCTGGGTGGATAAACTAATGCTTTGTAAGCACTTTGAGACTAGAAATCACATACACAGTTAAGCTCATTATTTTAATATGGAAGATGGATCCTGACATCAGGCTTTTAAGCCACATTTGTGGCCCCAAGAAGGAAAACAACTACCTAGTAAAACTGCAAGAAGCATTCTGTATCAGCTTATATGTAAACCTCCAAAAATTGAAAAATAGAGTAATTTCAAGAAAAGACAGTGATTCCATTTTTTTTGGATTTCAATACTTATGATATTGTTGTTTTAAAGATTCAACTGATTTTTACCTAGTTCTAAATGTATAATACATTCCAAGGTTACCTTAGGGCAGTGGTAACTTATCTTTGTGGAAATTCTTAGTTAAGGCACTGCTGGTTGCTGTAACAAATCAATTCTAAAATGTCAGTGGCTTAACACAACAGTTAATGCAGGTGTCACTAGTTAGTAAGTGACTTTCCTTATGTGATGATTCAGTGATCAAGTTTTCTTCCATTTTGTGGTTCTACCATCCCTTAAATCCTCAGAGTTTTCTGCACTCAGTAGAGAAAGATACAGTGTATGGTACACCCTTGTTCTTAGAAAACCTAAGTCTGGAATATGACATAGCTCACTGCTGCTAAGGTGGCACTGACAGGAGCCATTCACATGTGTGTACAAAGAGATGTGTCACTGGCTAACAACTTTCCTTCAACAGCTACTTCACACTAAGGAATGAAGCACACATTTTGATGAACAGCTATTCAACACAACCACAGGTCATAATCCCCCCTTAAAAACAAAAGGAAATCAAGCACCCTTTCCCCAGAAAAAAAAAAGGTTGTGAGGGACTCATTCATTAATTCATTAATATTCCACTGTTTGAACCTTCCACTGAAGGTTTTTCAACAGAGTAAGCACATACATTTATATTCATGCTTCTTCCTCTGTCACCCTCTCCTCCCACCGAAGAAAGTATATTTGAAAGATTAAAAAAGAAGGGGTAAGACATTAACAAACAACATATTTCCATGTATATTTCTGGAGTAGATGGAAGTGTGTTTAATGATGAGGTCGAAAGGAGAGAGGTGATCCCAAGAGTAACCATGGAAGACTGTAGATAAGGAACAGCTCCTTGAAACAAGAACAGAATGCTTCATAAAAGGCAAAATCCATGAATGAGAGAGGGAGAGCTCTTAAAATTAAAAATATAACTGTTGAAATTAAAAATACAAAAGCAAGTTTTGAAGACAGGATAGAGAGAAAAGGAGATGGCAAATAGAAACATAATTTACTGCTAGCTGACCCTATCAACTGCTAGCTACACCCCCAGCAAGGACACCCTTGACAGAGTGGGTCCTTGCCCACTCTAAGCAAGGCCCATGTCTTTGTCTTCTATACTACCATCGAAGCCCAGGAGTTGTTGAAGATGGTCTAAAGTATTGTAATGGCTAATAGAAATTACAACATTTAGAAAAGGTGGAGTAGAGGATTTTTTAAACTATATTTGAAAGATGGCTTTTCCTTTGTCCAAGGAAAAATATTGAAGAAGTTAAAACTTTGGGGGAGGGAGGGTGACCCCCCCAGTTCCTACCTCACGTTCTGCCCCTTAAGGCTCTAAAGAAGCACTTACTTCTTCTAATCGCAACAGGATAATTAGCTACCAGTTCCAGAAAGCCTCACTTTTTATCTTGTGATTTTTCTCTTCCTCTCCCAAGCAGGACCTTTCTCCAAGAGTAGATTAGTGCATATAGAATAATGCAGTAGGAAGACTATGGTTGTTAGGCCTACAACTCCAGGTAGCATACATGGGTGCCCCAAATATAATGGCCTTTGAAGTAATATGAGATTTTTTTTTAAGTTTATTTATTTTGAGAGGACAGAAAGAGAGAGAAAGAGCATGCATGAACTGGGGAGGCACAGAGAGAGAGAGAGAGAGAGAGAGAGAGAGAGAGAATCGTAAGCAGTCTTCGTGCTGTCAACCCAGAGCCAGTCTTGGGGGCTTGAACAGTGAAATCATGACTGAGCCAAAATCAAGAGTCGGATGCTTAACCGACTGAGCCACCTAGGCATCCCTGAAGTAATATGAGGTTTAAATGCATTCTGGGGTCCCCGGGTGGCTCAGTTGGTTAAGCATCTGACTTGATTTCAGCTCAGGTCCTGATCTCAAGGTTCATGAGATTGAGCCCCACAGGGGGCTCTGTGCTGACAGAGCAGAGCCTGGTTGGGATTCTATCTCTCTCAATCTCTCTCTGCCCTTCCCCCACTGGTGTTCTCTCTCTCTTTCTCTCTCTCTCTCTCTCTCTCTCCCCTCCCCCTTCTGAAAATAAATACATAGGCATTTTAAAAAATTAAATAAATGCACTTGTTCTTCCAATTATCCAGCAGGTAAATTTTGAAACACACACACACACACACACACACACACACACCTAGGCTTTTACAAATACACACACCCACATACATCCTAATGGCAAATGTTAATACATATACAACCAAAGGGCAAAGTTAAAATCTTAGAGATGGGGCACCTTCATGTTTCAGTCCATTAAGCATCTGACTCTTGATTTAGGTGCAGGTCCTGATCTCAGGATTCATGAGATCAAGCCCCTTGTGGGGTTCTTGTGCTGACAGCATGGGGCCTACTTGGGATTCTGTCTGTCCCTCTCTCTCTGCCCCTCCCCACTCTCTTTCTCTTTCTCAAAATAAATAAACCTACACTTTGTAAAAAAATCTCAGAGATAACAGTCTCAGTGATGAATGACTTTTGACTCCAGGAAGTTAAGGGTATTATATATAGTGGGAAGAATGGAAGCCCTCAAACTGGAGTTCATGCCCTCCTTTGTCCATGTAAAGACAGCTACTATTCGATGCCACTAAACAGCTGCTATGTGTAATTTGGACCCAGGTTTGTAAGATCATATAAATTTCTGGCACAAGCTAGAAATTTAGATTTTTTTATGTGAAATCTTCATATGTTTAGATTTTTAAAACTTCAAATGAAACACATTGTGGGCTATATGTAGATGTCTGTTTACCATTACTAGTTTAAATTTATTTTTTTAAGGGAAATAATTTCCCCATAATTTGTAAAGCCTTCTCTCTCACACAGAGTGTAAAGGGTTTGATTGTGATTAATGCAGAGTAGCATTATCAGCTCTCTTCAGCACCCAGCACCTTTCATGTGGCACATAGAAAGCTTTGATTAAATTGTTGGGGGTTGGTACATGTGTGGTTGATTGCAGAGGATTATTCTTTGAAGTAAAATAGAAGACACAATCCTTACTTACATGAGCCTGTGCTCTTATAATACAGATGTACACACCAGGCACAATTTCACACAGCACAAGATGGAATACTATCCATTCTGTCCTACAGGTGCTGCCAGAGTTTGAAGAAGAGAGGTCAGTTAGGCCAGAAACCTCCAGGCTTCCTGGAGGAAGTGAGGCTGGGACTTCATATCATCCCATGAAGTGTGGGCTGGTATCCAAAACAAGTTTCTTCCATGAAGATAAAATGGAATGAGGTATGAGACAGCAAAGGACTTAGCAGTCCCTGCAGTGAAATGTTAACTATGATGCTCCTTCATTTACCTTTGGGTCTATAAAAGGAATGAAGTGGAAAAGAAGTTGGATAGAAGCCCCCAAAGCAACCAAGGACATGGACAAGTGGGTATGTGGAGGGGGAGAGAAATACCGTTTAAATGCAAGATGTTCAGCAGAGAAAGGAGATTCTGTAAACAAATGTTAATTAAGTGCAATTTGAAAGAGTTTATAGCATGTGTGTCACACTGTGGTAGTTCTAATTAATCTCCAACACTTATTTCATGATCCATGAACTTCAACCACTTCACCTGTGATGGAAGAGTGTAGCTTAAATATGGTAGATATTGTTCAAATTAAAATATACTCTCTGACACATGATAAGAAGAGCTGCCCTTTTCCATAACGTAATTTAGATTTAATTATCAATAAAAGAGAAGTAAAGGTGTGATTCAATTCTGCTGTAAGGACTCCAACTCCCACTCCTTCCAATGTATCTTTCTTGCTGTCCATGAAGTTTTATTTTTAAACTGAAGATCTAATTGTGTACTGCCCTTTTGAGGTTGGGATGGAGAAAGCATCCCAAAATCTGGAGGGGTAAGACACATTAAATGTTATAATCAGTTACCACCTCCTTCTCAAACACACCTGCTTCTGACTCAGATTATGGCCCCACCTTGTGATGAACAAAGCTTCAGCGTCTATGGGTCAGTTTTGAAGGATGCTAAGTAGGGCAGTATGCTATTATTTGAAAATAACAGGCAAGTCCTAATTCAGAAGCCTGGAATATAATGTTCTGCTCTGATATTTTCCAAAGGATGGAATAAAAGATGGTATTAAGAGGTAAACAGTATCAAATCATATTAAATTAAAGAGTAAAAATATGTGTAGCTTTAGTAAAAATATGTTTATGTTTATTTTATAATATATAAAATAAAATATATATGTATAAACATATATAAAATAAATAAATATAAATAATATAAATAAATAATATATATTATAATATATAATATAAATAAATAACATATATAATATGTTTATTTTAGTAAAAAATATGTTTATGGCCCTTTTTTATTTTACAAGGGGAAAGTTTTAATTTGAGCAAGCATGTCTTCAGAAGTATTTTAGTCAACAGAGGCTAACTGCTGTAATAAACCACCCCCAAACTTCAGTGTCTTTCTAAAATAGAAAGCTATTGTTCAATCAGTGAGTATGGTTACTGATCAGCCTTCCACACAGTGAATCCAGCACCTAGCTTCCTTCTGCCCTGTGGCTTTGCTGTCTCCTCTGGTCTCAAAGATTTTTGCTGGCTTCTTTTCATACAAAGAAAGGAGATGTGAAAAATTAGATGGAAGGTGGTTATGTGCCAGGTCTTGAGGAGGTATTTGTCACTCTATCCACTCCACTGGCTAGAACTTGGTCACCTGACAATAGCCCATTGCAAGGGAGGCTGTGTAATGCAGTCAAGCTACATGCCCAGAAAGAAGGCTCCTAATAATCTCAGAGAGGTTTTTTCTAAAAGGCAGACTATCACACCTCAGTCACAGAGCCTTCCCAAGGTACAGTTATTTTAGCTAGGATTTAATAATATTGGTTTGTTTTTATTCTACTTATGTTATCTTCTATTTTGGGCAAGTGAAACTGGCTTTACTTCTATGGCAGTACTCTAAAACTTCTTTTCAAAATAAATTTATTTTAAAATAGAGAATCAAGGAAAAAGTTTAAATAAAATTTAATAAAGTTTAAATAAAAGTTTTAAGTATTTAAGTAAGAATACAAGTGGAACATGGAAATGGCCAAATCTGTTAACAGAAACACATCAAAACACACAGTTTTGTCTACCTTTGAATGACTTTTCCAGCCTTATTTTCAAGGACTGTTTCCATGCCTAATTTCTGACATTGAATCCAGTAACTTTCAAACCATCCTCCATTGAACACCGGCTTGCCATGACAAGTAACTAAACCAAACATTCTCAGTTTTTAATTTTCCTCTTGTAGATTAAAAACAAATTAGCATTTGTCTGCTGGATCTAGAATGAGACTTAGACAATATCACATACTTACTTATTTGAAATTAAGCTTTAATATATCACAAGTTCATGGCATTCTACAAAAAATAGTGAGACATCCAGGTGAGCCAAATTCCAAACAAATTAGAAAATTATGCCACAAAGTTTGTCGTGACTTCATTTACACCTTCTTCTATCCCTGACCCACCCCCTCAAACCCAATCCATGCACCAGTCCTACCTTTCAAGTAGTTGAAAGCTACTTATGTGTCTACTTCACCACCTATTCTTGCTTTTACCACTGCTGTTACCACTGCACACCTGGACAGAGGCTTGTCTTCCTCCTCTTCTCCCAACCCCAACTCTTTTTAGATCTATCCTTTATGTCTGCAATCTGTGAGACCTTCCTAAAACCCAAAGTTCATTATGTTATTTCCTGTTTGAAATTATTAAATTGTGCTCCATTTGACTATAAGATAAACAACAGGCTCCTGAACTTAACCCACATGACCCATGGGGTTTTGCCCTAGCTGCCTTGTCCAGCTTCTTGTCTATCAGCTATCCCAGCTTTCTCCATTCTCCTAGTTCATCAAAAGTCCCAGATTTCCCTCTCCATGAGTCACTGCCCAAGAATTTATCCCCACCTAAAACATCATTTTTTTCTCCTCTGCTGCCAAAGAACCTACTGTCACCTGACCAGGGTGGGTAAGAGCCCCTAGTATGAGCTCTTGTAGCACCTTGTGTATACCATTTTCATATCAGACATTGCAATGCAGGCTTATTTTGAGGTCCCAGAGACACTGATTATGTATTGTTCACCTTTATATCCCCAGTGCTAGATCTTATATGCAAAGAGCTCATTTTGTCACTCCAGAAATTCTTCTAACTTTTGCACCTGACACCTCTTGATTTGGAGAATTGCACCTTCCCATCTCCAACCATAAGACCCTTCAGAGATTCCCAAACATGGTACCTTGCTGCCCCCAACTCTGGCCAATCAAAGCCAAGTCAATGATTGATCTCCCACTGGGAATGTTTCAAACTGGAATTCAGGGAAAAGGGATGATTTTCTAAGATAGCAAAACTGAGAAGTGTGAGATGACAAGAGCAGGGCAAGGTGGAAGAAAATAAGTGTCTCACACATAGCAGACAGCTAAGAGGTGCCAAGGACATGTGATTAGCACTTGACTTGGGGTCCAGCTGTCTCCAAGGTCAATTACACACCTGCCCTCTCCCTGGCTCTTGAGTCTTCCTATAAATTCCCTTTTTCTCAAAATAGTTTATGTTGGTTTCTATCCAAGAATTAATTAAAAGTCTTAGTTTAAAAATCTTCCCTAGACTTTGACCTCATTTATGGCAAGATGAATATTAACACATCTGTGTCTACAGTGCCCAGCATAGTGCCTGGCAAGCAAGAATGAGAACTTGTAGTAATGGGGAGAGGCCTGAGTCTGCCTCAGCTGTTCACCTGAAGCTCTGTGTTTGTTTCTAGCTATGTCCTGGCAAGATATATTCCCTATATCCTTCTATATCTGTTACATGCAGACAAGCCATATAATAACATAGATGGAGGCCAGGAGCAAATAGGCTGGCAGCTCTCCTTCATTTTATGTACAAATATAAAGTGTCTAGGAGAAGAGATGGTTTTATCAGCATTTTAACTGGATCCAAGGTACTATGAACTGAAAGTGCAATTCACTGCATTAGTATAAAAATATGCTAGGTTCAACTTTTGAATATTTTAAACTTTCCCATAAGCTTACCTCTGCAATGAGACATTAGGTTTCTTGAGGCATAAACTTTTTATTTTAGTGTGTTCCTCATACAATCCAGCTCAAGTCTGAGTATAGAGTTGGTGACTTATAAATAGAATCAGATAGAATGTGTGAGTGAAGAAATATGTGAATGCAATGTCTCAAGCTATATTGTTCCAGAAATAAAAAAAAAAAAACCTTATAGAAACATTGAAGAAGATGGCAGTGTAGGAGAACCCTGAGCTCACCTCCTCCTGCTGATCACTTAGATTCCACCCACATCTGCCTAAACAATCCAGAAAACCACCAGAAGACTAGCAGAATGGACTCTCTCTGGAGCCAAGCATAGACAAGAGGTCCACGGAAGAGGGTAAGAAGTGTGGAGAGGTGGTGTGCACGACACAGACTGGTGGGAGGGAGCCGGGGGCAGGGGCAGATGGAAGAGCAGCCCGCCCTGCAAGGCAGAGTCCCTGAGTCTGGTTTGCAAAAGTGGAGGGCCCGGACTGCCTGAGTTCTGACAGCCAGAGGGACTTAACATCTGGAATGTTATGTCAACAGCTTTGCTCTCAGAGAGCAGAGATGGCGAGAGAACACTGGGAGGGAGAGTTGTTGAGCCCTGGAAGACAGAGCTCAGCTCCATGGGGAACAAAGGCGGTGGCCAGTGCCATCTCCCTCTGCCATCCCCCAGCCAAAATCCCAAAGGGAACCAGTTCCTGTCACCAACTTGCTTGCACTGCACAAACACCCAAAACTGTGCTTCTGTGGATTCATGCCTCCAACGGGTCTGCCTCCCTCCAGTGCTGCAGGGCCATTCCCGCAGGGGACCACCAATAGCAAAGTGAACTGAGCCTGCCCTGCCCACCCCTGTACACCTTGTGGATCCACCAGGGCTAATACGCCAGATCCCATCCAAGTAGCACCACAAGCCTGGCAGTGTTCAAGTAGCCCAGACAGGGGCCACACCACTCCACAGTGAGTCCTGCCCCTGGGAGAAGGGAAGATAAGGTCCACACCAGTCTGACTGTGGCCCCAGTGGTGGGCTGGGGGCAGACATGTGGTCTGACCGTGGCCCTGTCCAACAACACAACTTACTGTGGAAAGCACAGAGGAAGTACCCTGCAGTTGGGAGCCACCCCAGGGGCTACGCAAAATGACAAAACGGAAGAACTCTCCTCAAAAGAAACTCCAGGAATTAGCGACAGCTAATGAATTGATCAAGAACGATTTAAGCAATATAATGGAACAAGAATTTAGAATAATAGTCATAAAATTAATCACTGGGCTTGAAAAAAGTATAGAGAACAGCCGAGAATCTATTGCTACAGAGATCTAGGGGTTAAGAAATAGTCATGAAGGGCTAAAAAATGTTATCAATGAGGTGCCAAATAAAATGGAGACAACCACGGCTCGGATTGAAGAGGCAGAGGAGAGAATAGGTGAATTAGAACATAAAATTATGGAAAAAGAGGAAGCTGAGAAAAAGAGAGATAAAAATATCCAGCAGTATGAGGGGAGAATTAGAGAAGGAAGTCATGCAACCAAACAGAACAATATCCATAGATAGGAATTTCAAAAGAGGAAGAGAGACAGAAAGGGGCTGAAGGTGTACTTGAACAAATCATAGCTGAGAAGTTCCCTGATCTGGGGAAGGAAAAAGGCATTGAAATCCAAGAGGCACAGAGAATTCCCTTCAGATGTAACTTGAATTGATCTTCTGCACAACATATCATAGTGAAACTGGCAAAATACAAGGATAAAGAGAAAATTCTGAAAGCAGCTATGAATAAACAGCTCTAACTTATAAAGGGAGAACAATAAGACTGGTGGCAGACCTAACTACTGAAACTTGGCAGGCCAGATACGTGGCAGGAAATCTTCAATGTGTCGAACAGAAAAAATTTGCAGCCGAGAATCCTTTATCCAACAAGTCTGTCATTCAGAATACAAGGAGAGATAAAGGTCTTCCCAAACAAACAAAAACTGAAGGAATTCATCACCGCTAAACCAGCCCTACAAGAGATCCTAAGGGGGAATCTGTGAGTGAAATGTTGCAAGGACCACAAAGGACCAGAGACATCACTACAAGCATGACACCAGAGACATCACAATGACTCTAAACCCATACCTTGCAATAATAACACTGAATGTGAATGGAATAAATGCTCCAACCAAAAGCCATAGGGTATCAGAATGGATAAAAAACAAGACCCATCTATTTGTTGTCGGTCTACAAGAGACTCATTTTAGACCTGAGGACACCTTCAGATTGAAAGTGAGGGGATGGAGAACTATCTATCATGCTACTGGAAGTCAAAAGAAAGCTGGAGTAACCATACTTATATCAGACAAACTAGACTTTAAATTAAAGGCTGTAACAAGAGAGGAAGAAGGGCATTATATAATAATTACAGGGTCTATCCATCAGGAGGAGCTAACAATTATAAATATCTATGTGCCAAATATGGGAACCCCCAAATATATAAAACAATTACTCACAAACATAAGCAACCTTATTGATAAGAATGTGGTAATTGCAGGGAACTTTAATACTCCACTTACAGAAATGGATAGATCATCTAGACACAGAATCAATAAAGAAACAAGGGCCTTGAATGATACATTGGATCAGATGGACTTGACAGATATATTTAGAACTCTTCATCCCAAAGCAACAGATTATACTTTCTTCTCGAGTGCACATGGAACATTCTTCAAGATAGATCACATACTGGGTCACAAAACAGCCCTTAAAGAATTGAGATCATACCATGAACACTTTCAGACCACAATGCTATGAAACTTGAAATTAACCATAGGAAAAAGTCTGGACAACCTCCCAAAGCATGGCCATCGAAGAACACCCTACTAAAGAATGAATGGGTCAACCAGACAATTAGAGAAGAACTTAAAAAACATATGGAAACAAATGGAAATGAAAATACAAGAATCCAAACGCTTTGGGATGCAGCAAAGGCAGTCCTGAGAGGAAAATACATTGCAATCCAGGCTTATCTCAAGAAACAAGAAAAATCCCAAACACAAAAGGGACACCTAAAGGAAATAGAAGTAGAACAGCAAAGACACCCCAAATCCAGCAGAAGAAGAGAAATAATAAAGATCAGAGCAGAAATAAACAATATAGAATCTAAAAAAACTGTAGAGCAGATCAACGAAACCAAGAGTTGGTTTTTTTGAAGAAAAAATAAACAAAATTGACAAACCTCTAGCCAGGCTTCTCAAAAAGAAAAGGGGGGGTGACCCAAATAGATAAAATCATGAATGAAAATGGAATTATTACAACGAATCCCTCAGAAACACAAGCAATTATCAGGGAATACTATGAAAAATTATATGCCAACAAAGTGGACAACCTGGAAGAAATGGACAAATCCTAAGCACCCACGCACTTCCAAAACTCAAACAGGAAGAAATAGAAAACTTGAACAGACCCATAGCCAGAGAAGAAATTGAATCAGTTATCAAAAATCTCTCAACAAATAAGAGTCCAGGACCAGATGGCTTCCCTGGGGAATTCTACCAGACATTTAAAGCAGAGATAATACCTATCCTTCTCAAGCTATTCCGAAAAATAGAAAGGGAAAGAAAACTTCCAGAGTCATTCTATGAAGCCAGCATTACTTTGATTTCTAAACCAGACAGAGACCCAGTAAAAAAAGAGAACTACAGGCCAATATCCCTGATGAATATGGATGCAAAAATTCTCAACAAGATACTAGCAAATCGTATTCAACACATATAAAAAGAATTATTCACCATAATCAAGTGGGATTCATTTTTGGGCTGCAGGGCTGTTTCATCATTCACAAATCAATCAACGTGATACATCACATTAATAAAAGAAAAGATAAGAACCATATGATCCTGTCAATCGATGCAGAAAAAGCATTTGAAAAAACCCAGCATTCTTTCTTAATAAAAACCCTTGAGAAAGTCAGGATAGAAGGAACATATTTAAACATCATAAAAGTCACTTATGAAAAGCCCATAGCTAACATCATCCCCAATGGGGAAAAACTGAGAGTTTTCTCCCTGAGGTCAGGAACACGACAGGGATGCCCACTCTCACCGCTGTTGTTTCACATAGTGTTGGAAGTGCTAGCATCAGCAATCAGACAACAAAAGGAAATCAAAGGCATCAAAATTGACAAAGATGAAGTCAAGCTTTCAGTTTTGTGCAGATGACATGATGTTATGCATGGAAAATCTGATAGACTCCACCAAAAGTCTGCTAGAACTGATACATGAATTCAGCAAAGTCGCAGGATACAAAATCAATGTACAGAAGTCAGTTGCATTCATATACACTAACAATGAAGCAACAGAAAGACAAATAAAGAAACTGATCCCATTCACAATTGCACCAAGAAGCATAAAATACCTAGGAATGAACCTAACCATAGATGTAAAAATCTATATGCTGAAAACTATAGAAAGCTTATGAAGGAAATTGAAGAAGATATAAAGAAATGGAAAAACATTCTATGCTCATGAATTGGAAGAATAAATATTGTTAAAATGTCAATACTACCCAAAGCTATCTACACATTCAATGCAATCCCAATCAAAATTGCACCAGCATTTTTCTTGAAGCTAGAGCAAGCAATCCTAAAAGTTGTATGGAACCACAAAAGACTCCAAATAGCCAAAGTAATATTGAAGAAGACCAAAGCAGGAGGCATCACAATCCCAGACTTTAGCCTCTACTACAAAGCTGTAATCATCAAGACACCATGGTATTGGCACAAAAAGAGACACATAGACCAATGGAATAGAATAGAAACCCCAGAATTAGGCCCACAAAAATATGGCCAACTAATCTTTAGCAAAGCAGGAAAGAATATCCGATGGAAAAAAAGACAGTCTCTTTAACAAATGGTGCTGGGAGAACTGGACAGCAACATGCAGAAGGATGAAACTAACCCACTTTCTTACACCATTCATAAGAATAAACTCAAAGTTTATTCACTCAAAGTGAATAAAGAACCTGAATGTGAGACAGGAAACCATCAAAACCTTAGAGGAGAAAGCAGGAAAAGACCTCTCTGACCTCAGCCGCAGCAATTTCTTACTTGACACATCCCCAAAGACAAGGGAATTAAAAGCAAAAATGAACTATTGGGACCTCGTGAAGGTAAAAAGCTTTTGCACTGCAAAGGAAATAATCAACTAAACTAAAAGGCAACCAACGGAATCGGAAAAGATATTTGCTAATGACATATCAGACAAAAGGCTAGTATCCAAAATCTGTAAAGAGCTCACCAAACTCCACACCCAAAAAACAAATAACCCAGTGAAGAAATGGGCAGAATCATGAATAGAGACTTCTCTAAAGAAGACATCCAGATGACCAACAAGCACATGAAAAAATGCTCAACGTCACTCCTCATCAGGGAAATACAAATCAAAACCACACCTCATGCCAGTCAGAGTGTCCAAAATGAACAAATCAGGAGACTATAGATGCTGGAGAGGATGTGGGGAAACAGGAACCCTCTTGTACTTTTGGTGGGAATGCAAACTGGTGCAGCCACTCCGGAAAACAGTGTGGAGGTTCCTCAAAAAATTAAGAATAGATATACCCTATGACCCAGAAATAGCACTGCTAGGAATTTACCCAAGTGGTACAGGAGTGCTGATGCATAGGGGCCCTTGTACCCCAACGTTTATAGTGGCACTTTCAACAATAGCCAAATTGTGGAAAGAGCCTAAATGTCCATCAACTGATGAATGGATAAAGAAATTGTGGTTTATACACACAATGAAATACTAGTTAGAAATGAGAAAGAATGAAATATGGCCTTTTGTAGCAACATGGATGGAACTGGAGAGTGTTATGCTAAGTGAAATAAGTCATATAGAGAAAGACAGATGCCATATGTTTTGACTTTTATGTGGATCCTGAGAAACTTAACAGAAGACCAAGTGGGAGGGGAAGGGGGAAAAAAGGTTAGAGAGGGAGGGAGCCAAAAGATGAGACTCTTAAAAACTGAGAACAAACTGAGGGTTAATGGGGGGTGGGAGGGAGGGGAGGGTGGGTGATGGGTATTGAGTAGGGCACCTGTTGGGATGACCACTAGCTGTTGTATGGAAACAAATTTGACTATAAATTTCATATTAAAAATAAAAGAACTTTATAGCTATAATGCAGATGAGTGGCCCTGGGTAACTTTATCCCCAAACTTGATTCCATGGCTTAGAGTTATGTGAGATGCTGCTGCTCTTGTTCCCAGATATTTCTGCCTCCTGACCCAAGCGTCCTGTCTCTGAAATTGCCACATATACATTCATTTCAAAATACAAGCTTTCCTCTGGGTTTCACAAGAAACATTATCACTCCCAGTATTTCATGTTTTCAGTAGACTTTACCAAGATTTATGAGGAAAGTTCACAACACATATATCCCTTCCACCTTCTCATTGCCTCTCTTTCCTTATCTCTTTTTCTGTCCCTGTTCCATCTTCAGAATAACACATTCTTCCCCTTGAGTCATATAAAACACTTCTTACCACATCCAGGCCTTTAGGGTCCCATCTCCTATCTACTCTTAGGGGTTCATCAATGTATACCTCCTAAACACATCTAGTCACCTTCTCAGGAAGAATAGTAGTAAATGACACTTTCTCCATTACATGATATAGTTATTCTAAAATTCCAGTAGGAATTGAGAGTTTTTCAATAAAATATCCCAGGTTTTTCACAGTCTAAATGAAATTATTAATTAAGGAAAGTACAACAGAATTCAAAGTACTAACTAAAAATATGTTTGACATTAATTTCAATTAAAGCAAAGTTCTGAGAAATGAAAAGTTACCTAACACAAATTGATCTGGGTGGAAATGAGTTTTTCCAGCAAACAGTAGCTTTCAAGTATGCTGCTTCAGAATACTCAATCAGGGAAGAATTCTGCCTCAAAAATATTGTGATAGATGCTACAAATCAGTACATAGAAGCTGTTAAATAATAACAGACATAAGAACAAGGTGGCTTCTGTGGCACCTACATGGCTCAGTCAGTTAAGCATCCAACTTTGGCCTAGGTTATGATCTCACAGTTTGTGAATTCGAGCCCCACATTGGGCTTTGTGCTGACAGCTTGGAGCCTGAAGCCTGCTTCGGATTCTGTGTCTCCCTCTCTCTGCCCCTCCACCACTCATGCTGTCTCTCTCTGTCTCAAAAAATAAACATTAAAAGGATTTAACAAAGAAAAAGAAAAAGAACAGGGTGACTGCAATGCCCAAATTGGGGCTGCCATCTGGCTGCAGGTAATCAAAACAGGCCTGCATGGATGAAGATGGCCTAAACCCAGTGATGGCAAAAGCAATCATCTGATTTTTACTCAGAATAAACAAATCAGATTTCTCCCAGGGAGCAGCCAAGAAAGTGTACATGACCAGATTGGAAATGATGTGCTATTATCTGTCCAGCACCCATGGGTATCCACTTATTTTTGGTATTAAAAACTGTTGTTGGAAAATAATTATCCAGTTCTCTTGGCTCTGACTCCACTTCTTTTTTTTTTTCCGAAGGAGCAGATTGTATCACTGAGTTTCAAACTTCCATTTCTTTCTTTAAAGGGTTACTTGGCTTATGGGCACCTGCTGGAAAGCTCAGGTAAGCAGAAGCTGAAGCCTTCCAGCGGGACATGGCAGAAGCTGTGTAGAAATGAGGGCCAATTTGCAAGCTATCTACAGAGTAACTGACAAATTGCTGTCCTCCCCTGGAGAATGAGCGCTTACCTCAACCTTGAGAAGAAACTCATTATGCATAGAATGGAGCTGCTTTAAACTTTTCACTCTGAGCTTCTACAATCTTCTTCAGAATGGAAAGTTTCTGCAGGTACAACATATGACATAGAAATAGCACAGTCTCCACTTTCCTTTGGGGTCAATGATGTAATACCAACACACACACACAAAAATCATTGAAGTCTTTCAACAGGAACCATTATCTACTGAATGCCAAAGATGGCAGTGGGCTCTATGAAATTATAGAAGACAAACCAATGTGTTTGTGTGTGCATGTGTGTATATACACATTTGTGTGTGTATGGATGTATAGACATACACACCCAGAAATATTGTGTGCCAGGCACTTTAATGTGTTCTATATAAGTTCCAACCACACAGCATATAGTTTATCAAGCATACATATAGAACTATGAGTTAAAGTACTGTACCATATCTACGTAAAGAAATTTCCAAACACAGGGTTCTAAGGGTTCAGATAATAGAAAGAAACATCTGGCTGGGTAAATAAGGGAATGCTTTGTGCATGAGGTGGCATCAAGACATATTATAGATGCCTTGCCTGTCTTGGTCTGTTTGTTGTTGTTGTTGTTGTTGTTTTGTGGGTTTTTTTGTTGTCGTTGTTGTTTTTTTAAAGAATCTCAACAGAGCCTGAAATCAGTTGTAGACCATGATTGTGTCCGATAAATTGGTCGGCTGGTGTTTCCTCCAGGTATCTACTTGCATGAGTTGATATCATAAAATGAAGAAGACTGAATCAAGATATTTCACATTCAGATCCCTGGGAGTAGTGTGGGTAGAGGCAGAGAGAGGAAGAGAATAATACTGCCTACAGGGACAACATCTGTAAGGACAGGCTCTGAAGGGAATTGCAGAGAATTGTTTTCATAATGGATTTTGTGAGGTTTGAGGCATAGGCAGCTGTGCTTTGGGAAGTAAGAGGCTACTTCTACTCCTTCAATGGAAACTGTTACCTCAAAGGAAAATGTGCAGGACAGGGAGGTAATGTTTTCATAGAGGCCACCAACAGGGAGCACAGCAAACATTGGTGAGAAGGTGGGAACAGAACTCAAATAGACAGGTCCTGGGATGTGGCTGGTCATCAGGGTATTTGTCACTGTAAGTGGCAAGGTTGAAGGTGGAGTTGATGAGAGACTATACAGCTTAGCTTTTGTTAGGACTGCCAACTTTTGCACAGGCAGCCATCCTGGTGAGTCAGATAGTAGAACCTACCCTTGCAGAGCCACAAAAAGGTAATAAACAGGCATGCAGGTACATTTCCATTACTCTTCCCAGGAAATCAGACACTTAGGGCAGTGGGAGGAGCCTCTCAAGCTCAGGCCTTCCTTCTTTAAAAATGTTTAAATCTATAGTGATATTTAGAAAGATAGGAACCAAGGCAAGTGCCAGAAACCAATAAACAAACAAACAAACAAAAAAACCCATCAGATTCATAACTGGATTACATAAAGTTAACAAAACCCAAACTTATTTGGAAACAGATTTCCACATTTATCTGTTTCCCGATCTTGAATTTTCAAAAATTTTTATTTTAAAATACTGCAATATTAATACTAAAACTCTTTACATGGCCACCACATTTGTCCATCCCAGTCTAGCTTGGACTATTCTTATTATCAGCTCTGATACCTGATACACCAATCACTAATTGGCCAGAGAAAGATCAGCCAGGCCATCGACCACCTGTCAGGGTCAGGCAGGCAAGTCAGGGGAGATGTTCCTGAAGTTTCTTCCTGCTTATCAATTGAGGGCACAGGACAGGCAGAAGCCCCTGTATCACCATTACTCTTGTTCAGAGTGATGGTTTTCACATGGATTACTTCCAGGGAGCTTTAGCCACAGTTTTGGAACTCTAGAGAACTGACTTTGCTTATCTTTTTTCTTCAGTTTTTCCTCTATCTCTGTCATTTCTGAAAATGTCACGTATTTGCCATCAGAAACCTGGATTTGCTTTTAAAAATCTTCCTGACTTCCAGACACTAGAAATGAGACAGAATTAGGTCTAATGGACTAATTAGACCTTGGGTCCCCAGGATGTTACCAACTTTCACCTCCTAGGAAGTAACACTGATAAAGATCACCAAAGAGAAACGTGCTCTCTCATGTGTAACAGCTTTCCTAAAGAAAGCAGGATCCTCTGGCTCTGCCATACTCCTATAATATTCCTGAGAAAAGAAGAAAAG
This sequence comes from Felis catus, assembly GCF_018350175.1. Lineage (NCBI taxonomy): Eukaryota > Metazoa > Chordata > Mammalia > Carnivora > Felidae > Felis > Felis catus. Next base: position 24,203,750 of record NC_058382.1, read on the forward strand.
AAGAAAAGCATCTTCTGTTCTTGTTTTATTTTTCTCTTTCTCGTCCCCTGAAACCACACAAGCTCTACTGTGAATAAATAAAGCTGAATGTGGGTCATCACCCAGAAGAGTCAGTTTCATCTCATCAGGGAAGTCAGAAGTCTCTAAACACAAAGACCTTCTCCTGGGGAGAGGCAGCAGGGTGGGAGGGGATTCTTTGGCACAAGTCAAGATGCAATATGCAGGGGCATGGGGAGGGGAAAGCACAGAAAGTGAATGTCTAAGAAGCCTGCATCACATGCCCTTTTCAAGGCTCAGCCTCTGTCAATTGGTTTGTCCCTTTTATAGAAAAAGAGATCAGGACTAAGAATAGGAGAGTTGAAAAGGGCATGAAGGTTAAGAAAAATGGCTTGGCTGAAAATACCAAGCTATTTCTTTGATTTAGAGTTTCCTTCTTTTCACAGCTCATTATCTGTTTCCATCCCTCAAGGTGATTTTGTCACCTTTGACTGTCATTCCTCCTCTTGACCTTGTTACCTTTTCAGGTACAGGATGTCTAAAACAATGCCTTTTCAAACCCTAATCTCTTCATTCCATCCTTCCCCTAATCCATTTTCTGGAATGGCTCTCCCTGAATAGCTACACACCTTAATTCTCTCTAGAAGACATTAACTCTTTTGTCTCCCCAGCACCATCTGTCCTGTTATGAGGACACAAAACGCTCCTTCTTTTAGAACTATTCCTTTCCTAGGTCTAGGCATGTAATCAGAATAAGACCTGTCATTTCTATGGATGGAGGTAGGGACATTTCCCTAAGTTACATTAAATATTGTAAGCTCACAGCTGCAATAGTGTTTGGTCTAGGGATGAAGCTATGGCACAAGGCAGGTCAATGAGAATGCTTTCTAGAAGATTTATAATTGGAGACCATGGAAGAAGGTCTTATTCCTCTCTGAACATAAAGTGAGAAATAAGCAAAGACCAACCAGATGAAAACAAACAAAGGCTATTTGTTCAGAGCTTGCTATAGCAAGAGAGTCAGCCACCATCACTTGTGTTTTGGCAGAGACTCAAAGGCAGAGGAGTTGGAAAGCTTTGCAGTAGGGAAAAAGGAAGTCCTCAGTTATGCCCTGCCTGGAGGCTGCTGACATGGTGAAGCTGTAGGAAGGCTAACTAGAAGGAGAGCATCCTATGAAATTGATTAGGGGTGCATATTTGGTTTTATGTGTTTGGTCCTAAGTTGTGAGAACAAAAATTAGGGAAGGTGTCAGTTATTAATAAAATCTTAGCCATTTTAGCTTCCTGGATTATTACTAGTGATAGCAATCTGACTTCCTAAAAGTCTAACTTATAGCAGACTAGCTTTCCATGCTATTTTTAATAGATAAGGGGGTTGGTTTCCTGGGCAAGTTGCTGAGGGAGAAGGTCAGAATTCTATTTTTATATATAGTCTGGCCTTTTGCCGGAGTCCAGCTCCAGCAGGTCCAGGGGTTCCTGAAGGATGAACGGCGTCGGCGAAAAAATGAAAATAAAACAAAACTAAAATAAAAAATAAAAATGGACACAGACAACAGCAGTGTGTTGAACTGCCTGATTTATTGTAGTAAACGTGGCATTATATATGCTAGTGATTTCCTTGTAACATACGTCATCTATGTTTTTCTAACATTACCTAATTTTGAAAACATTCCTATGTATAAACAACCTTTAAAAAATAACATGGTGATTTTCCCCTAGCTTTCCCGCATACCCTTTGATTATAGATTAATTTCTTACATTATTCCATTATGCATCTGCATGTATCTATAATCTACAAAGCATTTGCTTTGCTGTTCTCCTGAAAGGCCCTCCATTTCTCAACACCTCAAGTGGAACAGTTACAGGGACATGATCTCCTAACCACATGAGGCCAGAAGAACAATGTGTTTGCCTCGGTCTGAGGTGCCAGGAAGGGGCTGAAAAAAACCTTAGAAACCCATGCCTCATACATTCTCAGAGAGACAATGCACCTAGGAACCAATGAACCATTCTGTACCTTAACTGACTAGGTTCAGTCATCATCTGGAATGCCTCCGGGGGGCCAGGTGGGCCTAGGGGTTGAAGTCACCTGTACCCAGAGATACACTCCTTAGTTGCTGGAGTGAGGCTTTCAAATCCATGTCTCTCCTTTTCAGGCCCTCTTTGCTGGCAAAGGTATGAGGCTATCCTTCCTGTAAGTAGAGGAGTCTCCATAGGGGATGGCAAGGGCTAAACATAAGGCCGCACAATTTCTTGCTGAACCTTATTTTCTTCCCTAAAGGTTCTTTTTCCAGGGGGCCTGCCGAGGGCAATTCCCCAACAGACAATACCCCAGGTAGTTTTAAGGCCAAATTACCTAAAAGCGGGAGTACAAGAAGCTTCACTGTTGGTGGGCCACCCTGCAGTCACCAATCCGTACACAGCCCGGGCCCTGCCACTCAGGATGGGATAGGTCGGGTTCCAGCAGCCATTATCCATTTATATATTCAGTCACTCAACACTTTTGATGATTAAGGTTTGGAGTTGTTTTTGGCCAGGGTTCCTGCTAAAAGAATGAGGCCAACATGCAGAGCATTGCAGAAGCAATGACAGAACAAGAGAGTCTTGGTGGTGTTTGAGTTCCTTTCTCCAGCTATCCTAAGTATAGCTCATCCCTGGCTCCCTTTATGATTTGCTGAATCAATCCTTCCTTTATTTTAAGAGCTAATATTTTCCCATTTTTTACTCTGCTAATTTGAGCTATGTTTCAACCAAGAGAGTCCTTCCCTGTTCACTCACTAATAGTGACTAGTAGTCGATTGTCCCTTTCTCAGTCCTCATCCTGCTTGAAAGCCCTGAAAATATAACACTGTTAATTGTAGTACTATTCCATGAATCCATGCCTTTGTGGTTTTCTTTTCCTCTCTAGCTGCTCTGATTCTAATTGACTCTCTGGGCTTCCTTTGACGACCTGCGGGAGACCAGCTCCAGCAACCAGGGGTTCCCAAAGGAAGAACAGCATCGGTGAAAATAAAACAAAACTAAAATAAAAAACTAGAAAATAAAAAACTAAAATAAAAAACTAAAACTAAAATAAAAATGGACACAGACAACAGCAGTGTGTTGAACCGGCCGATTTATTGTAGTAAACGTGGCATTATATATGCTAGTGATTTCCTTGTAACATATGTCATCTATGTTTTTCTAACATTACCTAATTTTGAAAACATTCCTATGTATAAACAACCTTTAAGAAATAACATGGTGATTTTCCCCTAGATTTCCTGCATACCTTTTGATTAGAGATTTATTTCTTACATTATTCCATTATGCACCTGCGTTTATCTATAATCTACAAAGCATTTGCTTTGCTGTTCTCCTGAAAGGCCCTCCATTTCTCAACACCTCAAGTGGAACAGTTACAGGGACATGACCTCCTAACCACATGAGGCCAGAAGAACAATGTGTTTGCCTCGGTCCGAGGTACCAGAAAGGGGCTGAAAAAGCCTTAGAAACCCATGCCTCATACATTCTCAGAGAGACAATGCACCAATGAACCATTCTGTACCTTAACTGACCAGGTTCAGTCATCATCTGGAATGCCTCTGGGGGGCCAGGTGGGCCTAGGGGTTGAAGTCATTTGTGCCCAGAGATATACTCCTTAGTTGCTGGAGTGAGGCTTTCAAATCCATATGTCTCTCCTTTACAGGCCCTCTTTGCTGGCAAAGGTATGAGGCTATCCTTCCTGTAAGTAGAGGAGTCTCCATAGGCGATGGCAAGGGCTAAACGTAAGGCCTCACCATTTCTTGGGGAATCTTATTTTCTTTCCCTAATGGTTCTTTTTCCAGGGGGTCTGCCGAGGGCAATTTCCCAACAGACAATACCCCAGGTACTTTAATAAGGCCAAATTACCTAAAAGCCGGAGTACAAGAAGCTTCACTGTTGGTGGGCCACTCTGCAGTCACCAATCTGTCCACAGCCTAGGCCCTGCCACTCAGGCTGGGATAGCTTGGCCTCCAGCAACGACCCTATAAATCTTTTCTATTATCTTTCCCTCCCTCTCCAAGTTCTGTACGGAGCATCTGCTCTTTCTCTGCATACCTTTTTCCTCAGGTATCATCCACTCACATGGACTCAGTAATTACTTCTTCCTGGACCCAGCCCTGATTTCCATTTTTACCCATGCTCCAGTACCACTTACCCAACATTTTCATCTCTCCAACAGGCTCAGCATGTCTCCAAAGAAACTCTGCAACTCCCAGAAAATGTGGCATTTCTAACAGAAATTGGGCTGTAGTCCTGATACTGTGGAGCCTGGAAATTTGGAATCATCCCTGGGCATCTCCCCATCTCCTCTTTTGTCTCTTTATTTTTGGTAGAAATTGTCATTTTCACAGGAAACAGTCTTAAATAATTTTCCCAAGGTCAGAAGGATAATGAGCAGCAGAGTCAGGACCCTCAGATTTTACACTGATGGTGCTTCCCAAATTGTGTTTCTTTGAACCCCCTGAACTCTAAAATAGAAAGGCTGCCTCATGGGTGAGGATACATGTCCAACCGACCCAACAATGACAACGTCACTTCCCAAGCTGGAGAACTGGAGCCTAGAAATCTTAACAAATATAATGTGTAGAGTCTTGTCTTAGTTTTATCTCCACTTTTTTCCCCAAGAGTTCTCCAACAAAAACTATGTAACTTGCCAGATGATATCCACTATGTACATCTCTCTGTTTAAACCTAATTCATAGAAACTGAGGCTCTCATATTTGAAGGGAACCCAGAGGTTACCTAATATAGACTTCTGCAAAACACATACTGGTCTGTTCTATTGCATGGAAAAATGACCCTTAAGCCTCAGCTTGAACAACTTGGTGATGAGAATTTTAGTACTAGAATGACTTTGCCTGTTACAAACACTTCCTGGGGTGGTTGTGTGGCTCAGTTGGTTAAGCGTCCGACTTTGGCTCAGGCCATGATCTCACAGTTTGTGAGTTGAACCCCATGTCAGGCTCTGTGCTGACAGCTCAGGGCCTGGAGCCTGCTTCAGATTCTGTCTGTCTCTCTCTCTGCCCTTCCCTAACTCATGCTCTGTCTCTCTGTCTCAAAAATAAATAAAACATAAAAAAATTTAGGGGCGCCTGGGTGGCGCAGTCAGTTAAGCCTCCGACTTCAGCCAGGTCACGATCTCGCGGTCCGTGAGTTCGAGCCCCGCGTCAGGCTCTGGGCTGATGGCTCGGAGCCTGGAGCCTGTTTCTGATTCTGTGTCTCCCTCTCTCTCTGCCCCTCCCCCGTTCATGCTCTGTCTCTCTCTGTCCCAAAAATAAATAAAACGTTGGAAAAAAAATGTTTTTAAAAAAATTTAGAAACAGTTCCTTATGGGGCACTTGGATGGCTCAGTTGATTGAGTGTCTAACTTCAGTTCTGGTCATGATCTCACGGTTCGTGGGTTTGAGCCCCACATTGGGCTCTGTCCTGACAGTTCAGCTTTGCATTCTGTGTCTCGCTCTCTCTCTGTCCCTCCCCCACTCATGCTCCGTCTCTCTCTCTCTCTCTCCCTCTCTCTCAAAAATAAAATAAACATTAAAATTTTTTTAAAAAGAAACACTTTCTTATGCTGAGATGCAAAAATTTCTGTGTAGCTTCCACCCACTCTTAATTATTCCTCTGCAGCCAAATGGCAATCTTTCCAAACATGAAGACTTCCCTCGGTAGGTCCCAATGATATCTCTCTTTTTTTAAAAAGGAGTCCAGCATTCTCAGTCCTTCAGATGGCATGTTATCTAGGCCCTTTTCATTCTGGTTTCTCCTCATCCAGACTGTCAATTGCCTATTCAATTAATGCTTCCCTGATTGTACCACTTCATCTAGCATCTGAGCAGTACCAGGAAAAGTGGCATTCTCTCCTCTCTTATTCTGGACACTCTGCATTTATTAGCACAAAGATCCCATTAACTACTTCAAAATCCTTTAAGATCTTGATGAATTTGGACAGGATCCAAGTCTGCTAATGCAACCTGTCAGTGAGAGCAAAAGCTGATGGCAGCAGCATCTTTCTTCCACAGGAATTTTACAAGAGCTTTTTTGAGTGGTGCTTTCATAATTAAGCTTCTCTAATATGACTGACCACGTTCCAGCCTGTAGCAAGGACACATTTTTGAGCTTGTTGTCAGGATTATTATCAGATATAGATCACTATCCTAGACTAAGAAATGCACATCTTCAACATATTGCAGTATCATTGGAACTTGATTCAGTTTCTGAGTTTTAGGTCTCTTTACTGACTGGTGAAAACAGAGAGATTAGGGTTTGTATATGTTGAGTTTATTTTTATTACATACAACAAAACCACCCCAATTGATCACAGGAAAAAGTCCAGAAAGATGCTAGAGTATTTCATGGATATAGTAGGAATGTTAGGCAATACAGAGTATCTTCTCTTCAGGTTTTAAATTAATATCCTAGGTCGCATTTTCTAACAGCATAGACTAAGATGGGGAATCTTGTATAAGTCATTTACTGAGGAATGTGCTCAGGAGAGGATGTTAGGAAATGATAAAAGGAGAAGAAGAAAAGCAATGATTTGTTTTCAGGAGAAGTCTGTCTTTAACTTGATTCTGTGTGGGTACTACAGAGTGTGAATTGCACCACAGATGTTTGCTAGGTCTGTCTCTGTGCAGGATGGTAGGAGTGGCCAAGACCTAACTTTTAGACCTCAGTAAACAGGACAGCTTCTATCAGCTGAAAATAGGCCTCCTGAAAAGGGTGCAGGTGTGAGCCATTACTCACCAACACACACAGAAGATGGGAAATGGGTGAGCTGGCCAAATAAAAGGATTCTGGGAGGGACACTAACAGTGTCTGTTATAGGGAGAGATCTGTTCTGGAACTAATGCAGAGGGGCAGGATCTTCCATGACAACTATGGCCAATGGGATCCTCCTGTTGTGCAACAGAGGTCTGCATTCCTCCAACATCCAGTCAATGGGCATTAGTGAAAACATGTTTTGCCCCAGGCACTGCACCAGATTCTTGGAGCACAGCAGTGAACATGCCCTCAAGCAGTTTGCATCACAGAGAAGTGGAAATCACTGTGTGTGGGCAACCCCAGTAGGAAGATCTAGACATGGCAAGTAGAGCATGATGACTAGAAGCATGCACCATCTCTGTGTCCTGGTTCCTTCTGGTTCTTTATGTATCAGTTATGTGACCCAGGCTATTGACTAAAACCTTTTAAGCCTCTATTTCATCATGGAGAGAAAAAAATGGCTTCCTCTAATTTTATAGATGGTACGTATTTAAATATTAAACTAGATAATGCATGTAAAGTACTTAGCTCAGGGCCTGGCCCAGAGTAGTTTCTCAGTAACGCCAAATAGTAATAATACTATCATTATTGCCACAACACTGGTTAGGACTTGCAAGAAAATATCTCTTCAATGAGTTCCTTAATTTTATTTTTCCTTAATTAAATCATACTATGTGGCTGGACTCATGCTGGGCTTAAGGTTATGGATTAGGAGTGGACAGCATGATGCTTGAACTCAGGTCCTGGGGCAAAGTACCTGACTCTTCTACCTAAAATCCTTTTTGAGTCTGTCATCAGCTAGCTCTCATTTCCTTGACTTGGCCACCGGTAACTTCTGAGACTCTCCAGCACTGTCCCTTAAACATCAATTTCAGTTTCTAGGAAATAAGACTGGAATGGATCCCAGGGATAACCACTCTGATTCAACACTTCTGGTATAAACATGGAACCAGAAAGGGGTGTTATGTGTTCCCAAGTAGATCTGAAAGTTCTCACAGACTAGGATGGACAGTTCTCCTCTGCTTCTTCAAAAAATACCTGTGGTTTCTCCCCCTCCTCTTCCATACATACACACACCAGAAGAAGAAGAAAAAAATATTGTCACAACTGTCAAAAGAGCTAAACTCAAAAGCACAAGAAACAAGTGTTGCCAAGGATGTGGAGAAAAAAGAACCCTCATGCACTGTTGGTGGGAATGCAAATTGGTGCAGCCACTGTGGAAAATAAAATGAAGTTTTCTCAAAAATATAATAATAGAATTACAGTATGATCCAGTAATTCTAATACTGGCTACTTACCCAAAGAAAACAAAAACACAGGAAGAAGGATCTAGATGATTTGTGCTTCTAGAAATTTTAATTTTCATCCATATTACTGTTTGCTTTTCTCATAAGACTTCATTGTGGCCAGATGCTTAATGTCCATTTCCCCACACATCCAAAGGGAAGAATGGGGTTTCTATGACCCCATTGAAGTGCCCCAGGAAAAGTTTCCAGAGACAGCACAACCCTTTGTTAAATGTTTCAAGGAGCCCTAGCCTATAAAATAGGCAGATGATGAACAAACTGCAGCAGAAAAAAATGAAACACAAATAGGAAATGAGTATTCTATCAAGCAGCAATGCCAAGGTCTGGGGATGGATTGCCTCATTCTCATCTCATAAATTCAATGGAAAGTTCATTGCTTTGAATGAAAAGTCTGTTTGTGCAGTCTGATCATTCATATGACGACCACCTAATTTGAAATCCAATTCACTACCTGACAGATAGGTTTGTTTCCCACTCCCAGTAGATGAAATGGTCTGTTTTACAATTGAACAGATAACAAAGGAGATCAGGATTGAGGGGCATCAGAGAAATAAAAATACTTTTTAACTTCCCAATGGCCAAGCTAAATCTTTTTCTTTCTGTCAGGTTACTCCTCAATTAAACATATGAAAGCAGAAAAATTGACACACAGCCATATCAAAGCCATGCTCAATTTGTGCAGTTCATACTGGTGTGTGACACAGCCAGCGCTAAAGGGTCTAGAGATTCCTAATCAACATCCTTCCAGGAAGGTAGGTGGGGCTTTCATCTCAGAGGGTCTTAATGAATGACTAGAATTACACATTCCTTTCTAAAATTATCAGGGGAATCCTTCCTCAGGTTCTCTGCACCATCATTCTTTACAACTGGATTTTTTTTTCAAAAGTCAGTCAGTCTGCCTAAGAATCCCACCACAGATTTATTTTGACTGATATTAAGTACATTATCAATGAAAGCCTTGCTTTGTCTGAAATCCCCAACTGTTTTCAAAGAAAATCTCCACATCTTTAAGAAATCTGAAACGAAAATACGAATTATAGCTTGGGGACATCTTTTCCTACCTACATACACAAAAGAAACAAATATATAATATATTCAAAATTGATGCTCTTCAAATTCTTCTCTTGACACAATATAAGTGATCTTTGGCATCCCTCCAGGGTTAGGCCAGGTATAATTAGGTAGAGATAGCTGGCACTGTGCAATGTCAATATTAATTTAGACCACCCATTGTTTCTTATTTATTCTTAGCATGATTCTACAACTTTTTGCCTATATCATGCAGTTAAATTCTTTCTAATATGACAAGTCCTTAAGGATTTATAGACATTTTCTCATGCTCTAACAAATTACCATTCTTGCTAGAGTTCTGGTAACAATCCTTGGTGGAAAATGATACAAAAAATGAAGATACTATCAAAGCGATTCCTGGCTGCTAAAATGGAAATGAACATGAGTCATTTTTAGTTATAATCAAAATGAAAAAGTTAAGTCATAGCCACATCTCAAACTGTAAGACAAAAACAAAGCTAAGTTCCCTTTTATGCTGCAAGATCCTAAAGATTAAATGTTGGGGGGAAAGGGAAGCAAATGGAAATGTAAATTTGTTTATACTATACTCTAGTATAGTTTATACTGAGTATAGTTTATACTATACTATAGTATAACTATATAGAGACAGTTTTCTATATATTTCTCTCTTTAATTGATAGAAGAATATGATTTATTTCTCAGTCAGTCTGTATCCCCTTCCTGGTCACTATAGTCCACCACAATTTTTACTTTAATATTAATATCCATATGTTGACAAACATAAAGATGTTCTCCCACACAGACTTAACATCTAGGATAGTTGACTGAAACTGTTTCTATTTTCTTTCAGATGTTCCCAGGCCCTGTGGACTTAGGCATTCCCAAGCCAAACACCAGAAATGAATGTATTTAGCATTTAATAATAAGATTTAAAGGAGAAACATGTTCTCCATCACCACCATCACCTAGCTCTATCCCACACTCCTGATCTGCTTTTAAGTCCCAGTTCATAGTTTACTTCCTCCAACAGACTTTCCCAGATTGTCCCAGACAAGATTAACTTCTCTGCCACTGCTTGGTTATGGGCCTTCTCATGGCTGGCCTTGAGCAGGATTGTTTCTGAGAGCATCTAGAGGGCAGAGACCAGATCTGATTCAGACTTATTTCTTCCTAGGTCACTCTTCCCCCCAAATTCATATGTTAGAACCCTAATTCCCAATGAGATGGGATTAAGAGATAGGATCTTTGGGAGGTGATTAGGTCATGAGGGTAGAGCTTTCATGAATGGGACTAGTACTCTTTTTTTTTTTAATTTCCTTTAATGTTTCTTTATTTCTGAGAGAGAGAGAGAGAGAGAGAGAGAGCGAGCATGAGCGGGGGCGGAGCAGAGAGAGACACACACAGAATCGAAAGCAGGCTCTAGGCTCTGAGCTCTCAGCACAGAGCCCGATGCGGGGCTCGAACTCACGAACTGCGAGATCGTGACCTGAGCCGAAGTCAGATGCTTAACCGACACAAACCCAGGCGCCCTGGGACTAAGTGCTCTTATAAAAGAGACCCCAGAGAGATCCCTGACACCTTCCACCATATGGAGACACAGCAATAAGATGGCTGTTTTGAAATAGGAAGTGGGCTCTCACCAGACACCAAATCTGCCAGGCTCTAAAATGTAAAAAAAATAAACTTCTATTCTTTAAAAGATACCCACTGTATGGTATTCTTTTATAGCAGCCTAAACTGCTAAGTTGAAAACATGAAATTGTCCATATTCAATCATTTTTTTTCTTACAAAAACAATTTCAAATCATTTGTTTTTAATAGAGCAAATGAAACCAATATCAATGCCATCCATTTCTTTGAATGCTAACATTCACACTCAACCAGAGTCAAATTTATTTTAGGGTCTATGTAATTTCATACATGTCCTGAAACTATATGTACTCTCCTTATTTGCCTTAATAATAAACTGCCCAATAACCAAGGTTTGTTGGATTGACAGACTGCCTACCAGCCAGCCAGAATGCTGTGAATACATTGCAATGACAAAAGTTCACATCAGGCCCAGGGAGGGTCTCCTACCTCAGCTGCCTCTGCTTATTGGCTCCTTAGGCTTATTAATTGCAAAAGTACAAACCCTCCACTGTGTTCCTGTTTCAAAAAAATACAAGTTCCTTTAAAAACTTTTATACCTTCTGCTCATTTTCTATCTTCCTTCTATTCTTGGGGCCAAATTAAAAAAAAAAAAAAGCTCTTCTTATTGCAGGCAATTATGAAAACAATTTAGGCCTTCTTCACTATTTTTATTGTTGTGGCTTTTTATGTTATCATTACTGATCTGTGACCCTATATATTGTATAGTATAGTGCATTGTACTATAGTGCAATTGTAATGCATTGTAATGCATCATCTCATTTGATTTCCAAACAACTGTCTACAGGATGACTCTTTTCATTTTACAACTAAAATGTCTGAGGAATTGAGAGTTTCGGTGAATTTCCGAAAGTTACACCAAACTTAAATGTGAAATTAGACATTTTGTTTCCAAGATCAGTGTCATCTTAGCTGGGCCACACTGCCTTTTCTGGGAGGAGGGTAAACACATGAGAAATAATTTTTGCATTAGTATGGATCTGTATTCACAAGCTCAGATGCTCACAGAGAATCAGCAGATACAGATGTGAGAAAATCATATGAAGCAGAGAGCACTGAGGTAAACTGGGAAGGCACAGCTGCTCCTTAACCTTGACAACTTTTGTCACTAGACCATGTGGACTCAAACTCTCTAGATCTTCTAAAATTTCCTCCAAAATCTAATGTTTTTTTATGTTGAGAGAGAACAAGTAGAGGAAGGGCAGAGAGAAGGAGAGAGAGAAAAAGAGAGAGAATCTCAAGCAGTCTCTGCAGAGCCCAATGCAAGACTCAAACTCATGAACTATGAGATCATGACCTGAGTCAAAACTAAGAATCAGACACTTAGCCAACTAAGCCATCCAGGTGACCTAGATTTTTTTAAATGTAAAATTTTGTGATGTTTAAATGCTGACAGTTAATTTCCTTAAATACACACATGTTGTGCACCAGTAGTATCCTAGCTAAACATAACACTATTAAGTATCAGATGCTGCTCAAAGTGTGCCACCTCTATCTGTAGCAGAAATGGCAAATGTAGCTACAAGTGGCAAGTGGCCACTCCTTGACCCACAGCAAACATGATCAACCTATCTCAGCACTTGTTTGCTGAGTTTGGATGCAACTTAATGTTTCACCCTCTGACCTATTGGAAGTAAGCCTACCTGGTCTGGGAAACAAATAACCAGTGAAGGCACCAAAGAAAAAGAAACCATTAATAAGGGTTTCCAGATATACACACAGTCACCTAAATGCCCAAATACAAAAAGACACTTGATAAATACAATGAAAAGGGAAAAAGAGCAAGTCAGGCAGAAGTAAAAGAAGTAGAATCTCTGAGTCACAACAGGGTGGTTGCAGTTCTGGTTTAATTGTTGTAATCATTAATATGTATTTGAGGCCATGCTCTGCACTTTAAGACTGCATCTCTAAATCAGACACTTATTTTAGCTAGTTTCAAATCATTTAATTGCCTTTGGGAAAATAGAGTGAAAAGTGGTACATATATTTATCCCAAATTGCAGCTATATCTTCTTTTTATTATTTTTTTCTTTCTCTATAGCTCACAAAATCTAGAGTCCCAGGCTCTATTAAATGATATATTCCAGAGGGCTTCAAACAGCTCACCATCTAATTCACTGATCAGAAAATAAGGCAAGACTGTGATTCTAAAGGCTCATACATCTACCATGACATATTTAAGCACAACAGACATGAAGAAACATTCTATGCCCTGAAACTCTAGTGACTGCTAAGGTCATTCTCTCAGTAAGTATTTGTTCAGATGCTACAGAAAACTTGCCTTGGTATGAGTTCTACAAAAGAAGAGATTCTGACTGAATTTCAAACTGTAGCCTGCATTTCTATCCAAGCTTTCTTAAATCTCAGAAAGTTATGGGAAAGCTTAAGAGCAGTGAGAAGTAATTTAGATATTTTTACTTTTTTTCATTCATTATTCTATTAAAACAGGGTTTGAACATTCAAATTCCTACAAAAATATAATGTAAATAGGTAAAGTGATTACATATGTTATTTCAACATAGACACAGTTTGCGCAATTAAAGACTATTCCTACATGTTCAGTATGGTAAGAAAAAATAGTCTCACTCCCATTAAACATGTGGGTCTCATGATCTTTCATTTATTTCTTCTTTTTCCCCCTTCTTTTTTTAAAGTTTATTTATTTATTTTGAGAGAGAGAGTGCATGCACGGAAGGGGTGGGGGCAAAGGGAGAGAGGGGGGGAGAGAAAAAGACAATCTCAAGGAGGCTCCATGCTCAACACAGAGCCTGACTCAGGGCTTGATCTCACTACTGTGAGATCATTACCAGGGCCAGAATCAAGAGTTGGACTGTAACCAACTGAGCCACCCAGGCACCCCAAAAAGGCATAGGATTTTAAAGAGAGAAAAACACCATTAAGTTCTTTATTGCTAAATTTAAAGACAACCAAGGAATATAAAGTGACATTAAATGTTATTATTCAACCTACATGGATGCTTCCTATGTGTAGGACACACAGTATTACAAAATCCATCAAATTCAAAACCAAGTCAAAGGTCAAAGCATCAGGCAGAAGAAAGAATACTTAATTCATAAGATAAGTGATAGAATATCATCAAAGTTGTGATGCAGGTGAAGCTTGCCTTTGACACTTTGCAATACTGCAAATTCCTTTCTGAAACCACCTTTACATCAAGAATTTGGTCACTTCAAGGCCCAACCCCTGCTAGTCCCAGAGATTCCCCTGTCCAAGATGAGGTCCTTAAGCCTCTTTAATGTGTTCTGTGTCTCCTTAGATCCACAAAGTCTACAGGAGTCAGATAATATCTTAAATGGGGTTGCATACACCTTCAAGGATTTACAGGACAATCTATTGAAGCACAAGAAGAGAACATTAGAAATGCTTAAAAAATAGTTTACAAATATTTAATGCCTGATTGTCCCTGAATCCCTTTCCCTGATTGTTTGTCAGGTTGAAATATGTTCCATGTGGTCCACGAAGTACCTTGAGGGGAGTGCGGAGTTTCACAGATCAAAAGTAAACATTCCTTCTGCAGCTTAGCTGTCCTTGGTTAGTGGATTTGTGGATAGTAATATCTTGTCTTAACCAAACATTCACCAATGAACAGAAAGCTTAACAAGTTTCTCACAAACTACAAAATGAAGATAATACAAATCATATGAGCACAGAAAACCAACAAGAAAATGGGGTGATAGAACTCCATCTCCTAGTCTGAGTTTGTCAGCCACATTATAAGGTTGAAATCATGATTACCTAATTAGATTGGTCGAAAAGTCTACAAAAACAAACAAAATAATCAAAATATTTTCTATTTATTGTCATTAATGATAAGCCTCACCCTAAGGACCAGTTGTGTCCTGAGATATTAGCTAAAGATAGTACATACTTATAATTTAAGAATAAATATTGACATATGGGGTGAGGGGCATGTTCAAAAGGCTTTACCACTGAAGTGTATGATGAAAACTCAGATATCACCAAGCTGGATAAATAAAGTTAATCAGAACAAATTAATGAAAACACCATAAAAGAAAAAACTTCTTTGCCAGGATTATGTCATCATGAGGCTGAAACAACAAAATTAATTACACATATTTAACCTATCAATCAAAAACAGAAACAGAAGAAAACTTGGACTTTAAGCTAGTGACCATCTCCTTATTAGTAGAAAACAAACACATAAAAGCAGGATTTTTTTGTGTGTGTGTGCTTCAAACCAGTCTTTGAAAGTACCCAAATTAAATTGGCCTTTCATACGCTTGGCCCTGCCTAGAGGAGGCTGGCCTCTTGCAAGCAGAGAAGCACACTGGGTGTTATTTTCTATGTTATTTTTTCCCAAGTGCTGACTGTCAAAAATAGTAAATCAAGGGGCGCCTGGGTGGCTCATTTGGTTGAGTGTCTGACTTCAGCTCAGGTCATGATCTCACAGTTCGTGAGTTCGAGCCCCATGTTGGGCTCTGTGCTAACAGCTTGGAGCCTGGGGCCTGCTTGGGATTCTGTGTCTCCCTCTCTCTGCCTCTCCCCTGCTCATGCTCTGTCTCTCTCTCTCAAAAATAAATAAACATGAAAAAATAAAAAAAATAGTAAATCAAGACAAAGAGAAGCATTTGCTGAAGAATAGGGCCACACTGCACTGTAAGGAAGCCTGCCCTGCACCAGACTCTCACTGCCTCTCTTGTCCTGCTGATTGGTTTTATAATCAATTCTGTAAAGCTGGTTAACTTTTCAGTCTGAATCATGTACACAAGTTTATCTGAGTGTTTGACAGCCAAATTCCTATGCCTACCTTTCAGAGAAGCTCAGAACTGAATTGTGCAGCATTCTCTGTTGAGCTGAGTGGAACTTGAAATGACTTTTCAGAGACAGGACCTATTTATTCCGTTTTCTCAGTTTAATAGGAAAATGGCTTTCCACTCTCCTTCTGTATTTGTACATTTTTTTCACATTTGCTGAAATTGTACCTGTAAATCAACAAAGGCCAAGGTAATCCCCCCAAAAAACAATCCAATTTCAAAAAAAAATTAGCAGTATTATGTGTGTATGCATATTAATATGCTAAAAGTTTATATCTCTTTGCTCTCAAACAAAAAATACATTAAAAGTTTTATATATCCCCAAAGGAATTTTTGCCAGAGTAACCCAAATATGAACAGAGGAGGCCTGGCTCTGGAGGCTTTATTAGGTCCCACTGGTCACTTCTCCCGTCTCTTAATGGTTCCACTCAACCAGGGCCCAGAGAAGATGTCTTGACAATGAGAGGCTCACAAGACTCATGCCATTGTAATGATTCTCCAATTTTCTAAAACCTTGTTTTTATCAACTTTCAGGGATTCTGAATTTTGACACAATTAAGTATTTGCTAAAATGCTGAAGAATTCCATTGTTTCAAATCAACTGAAAAGAAATTAACAGTTGATGATCATGTTTTATAATATGATTCCTTGACAAGTACTGTATTTTTCTTCTATTTAGTTTTGAAAACTCATCTTCCTTAGGAGAAGTAAGGTCCCAAAGATATTCTATATTAAAATTACATATTTCTCTGAGTGCCCCCACCATCTTCCTGCTGCCTTTGAACTTCTCAAGTACCAGATTGTGTCCTGATCATCTTTGTAAGCATCATCTCTGGTAAGTGGCAGTTGCCTAAAGAAATGATTAAAGAAGGAATGAGAAAGTAAAGAGTTGATCTTCAATTTGAGAATATTTTGTCAAATGCAGCATATTTGAAGAGAGAACAGACTTGGAATTCATCCCAACCTGGGTTCTGATGCTCACTAACTATACATCTTGGACAGGCTACTTAACCTCTCTGGGTTTTTGTTTCTTCATCTTTAAAATAAAGATGATAACAATGATTATCTCACTGGCTTGTTGTGACAATTAAATAAGATCATACATGTAACAGCTTTCCCTGAGTCTGATTAGCTTCCTATCCACTGCTGCCCTCCTACCTGTACCTATTCTTTGGAGTGGGGGGTGGGGGATGGGAGGGGTGACTGCAGATCTGATAACATCAGCTATTGAAAGGATCATGGGGCCAATCCTAATGAACCAGGCCACAGGGCGATGAAGGGAAAGACATTTACTACTACTCTTTGTTCATCCTTTTAAAGGCTTTTACCAATGAACTTGTTTACAGGTTGATGCGGTATCTGCCCCAAGCATCTGCCTTAGTCCTGTGGTAGCACTGGGCACACAATATGGACAAGGCAGAGCAAAGCTTTAGCTATGGGGGAGCCCAGGTCTCAACCAGCACAGCAAGCTGACCATGAATTATCTAGCCATCACCTGGAAGTGGACACACTAATCATGTCTCCATGCTGGACTGAATCACTGTAGCCAGAAAGACTGACTCATTGGGCTGAAAGAACAAGAGTGATCCCCTCCAAAAAATTGTTTTACTAGAAAACAAGGGAATTGCTGCTGTCTGTCCCCAGCCAGGTCCAGAGCCAGGCCTAAGTCATGCAAAGGGAGGCTTTAGTCAGAGGCTAAAGAGGCTGTCTTCAGGGTAGTTGCCTGAGTCCCAAGGCAGCCTTGCCTCTGATCTTGGATTGAACAAACTGTGAACTAGAATGGTGAAGAAAGGTTTGTTCCCTTTATCTGTGGGAGGAAACGAGACTGGGACTTCAAAAGCCCAAGGCAGCAATGCCTTGAGCAATGCCCCAGCATTCTTCCTGCAAGTATATGTAGTGCTATAGGTGGAGAGCAGCACCTTCAAGGGCTCTGACTGCCCAGACAGAAGAGAAGGCAATGTGCATAGTGTCAGAAATCCCAGTGAGTCTCCCAAAACACTGGAGGCAAATAGAGCAGGACATTGAGATTCAACACGAAACAGAAGAGGAGAAATACATCTGAATTGTTCATTCCATTATCATCAATTATCTCCTCTTCTTAAAGGGAGGGCTGTACATTATATATATATGTATATATATATAATACATATATATATATACATATATATATATATTTGTACATTATCTCATTTAACCATCTGTGTAATCTAAAGTAAGCAGTACTTTATCCTTATTCTATAGATGCAGACAGAGAAGCTCAGAATGGTAGAGTGACCTACTCAAATTAACCCAGCCAAGGAGCAGCAGAACCAACTTCCATACCAGCTTTGTTCCCCGCCACTTCTGTTCTCACCACTAATTCTGCTCTCTCTCCACAGAACCACCCAACATCTCTGACTCTCTCCTCTTCACAGCCTTAAAACACATTTGCTTCATTTCCAGTGAGTTGGCCTCCAGAAAAGAATATCTGAAAGAATGTGAGACTCTCAACAGAACAGAAATTAAGCTGCCTTGCTTGAGGAGGGAAGCATATACCACCATGCAAACAGTGACCAAGCTAGGGAAGCATGTTAGGGACTGCCTCCCACCTCTCTTCATAGAACAAGGTCAGACAAGCATCCAGAGTTTATCAGCTGTGTTACCTGCTATGGAGAAAACAAACAGGGATGCTGGAGCACATTGCTCTTCTCTCCAACAAGGATAACTCATTGTGGAAGGGGCCATTTCCAAGAACCTAAGCCTGAAGAGGCAATCAAGTCCCAACTGAACAGCAATTGAAGGGCATTGTATCTTACTAAAAGGAAATTATGACAATTAGCCCAGATAGAAACATTTTTCCCTCCATCACAACCTTCAAATTAAAAACCACTATATTATACTGATTTATTCCATTTTAATGGGTGCATTAATTATTGTACTGAAGATAATGGGGCCCATGTTAGATAGCAGAAAGAACTGCTCTAGTTCTAAGTGCTTATTAATGAACAATATGGCATAGTCAATTAAGGCCCAGGGAAGAACCATGGCAGCCAGTGATTGGTGGGCTTGTTGCTGGATCTAATTTTTGTTATTGGGTCAGTAAAGGCAGGAAGCAAATAGTTCTCAATGGGAGAGAACGAAATTACAAATTAGATTAAAGTAAATCACGTTTTGAGCTTTCAAGCCTTTTGGATTGAGGCTTTGCTTAATGTAGGTGACAGCCCTTTCTTCCTGTTACTTGGCATACGGTTATTGGGAGCCATTTGTAACACTCTCATTTTATCTGTGAAAAGACATTTTAATTGGAAAATCATGTGCCCATAAAATTATTATCATAAATTCACATTCCACCAAAGGGCTGCATTATGACCATAAAACAATTTGTAAGTGGATTCATTTTACCACTAAATCACTTTACATTATGTTGTGAACAGAATGATTAAAGCAAGTTAGCATTTTGTTGGCAAAGTAATTACATTATTATGCATTTCATCCACAGAGATACTTATACTACTGAGTCCATTTGTCTTGTTGACAGAATACCTATATGTATTGGACAGAATGCATTTTATTTAATAGAGGCAATTAATTTTATTCACCAAACACTTTTAAACTTAAGCTAGTTCTTTTTGTCACAGGAGTAGATTTGATTATTGGACAAAATTAATCTTGCCTACATGATCTGTGCTCATAAAGTTTTTCCAAACTATACAAGTTTGCAAACAAATAAACAAAAGCAGAAGAAAATAATTAAAAATAGCAAAACAAAAACCTTAAGAAAATGTTCCTCTTGGGTCCATTTCTTTAACTTTTCTATGTATCCAGGAGGGATAAAATCCAAAGATACCTTGAAAATATGGAGGTGGAGATGGTGACAAAGAGGAGCTTCTCTATTCTGTATAATCATGGTAGGCACAGATAGTTCTTTAAAAATGACCCTGTATGACTACTTGAACAGCTACCTGTCTAGTGTCTTTTCATCACCAGCTTCCTTCAGTGCTAAGTAGTGCAGATTTTGAGTTAAGTCAGGCACTGAGAGGCAGCAATAACTTACTCAGTCCATTGAGAACCTCAGGAATCCTTACTGGGAGCCAATATGGAATTTAGGAGACTGTACCATAAAAGTTACCCAAAATAGTTTTCTTAAAACCAAACAAAGGGACAGAAAATGGCTTATCCTAAATTATAGGCTTCAGACACAATTGTTTGCCCCTGGAATTTCTAGGTTTGGAAGTGTAGAGTCTTTCTTGCCTGTGTTGGCTTCCTTGTCCAGGACCTTAGCAGACAGCAGATATTAGGGCATGTCTTGATGTCCCTAAGGCCCTCACAGTATAAGGCTGGATACACAGCAGTCATTCTAGAATGAAAAGACTCTGTATTCATTTACTCATTATTCACCTTGTATTTTCTGAGTACTTACTCTGTTTCATATGAAAGTCCTGGGTAAACAAAACCCTGTCCTGAAGCAGGTGATAACCTGTGGGAGTCAGACAAGTAAACAGGAAATTAAGTGTGGTGAGAGAGTTCTTGGTGGTGAGAGAAAGTTCTGTATCTTGATTGTTGAAGAAAGAATTATTCATTCTTGATACTTGTTTAAATGGTAAGGCAGATTTTATTCAGGGGGACCATTGTGATAGATACAGGGTCTACTAAAATAGCATTTTGTTATAGGGGAGAGAGGTCGGATTGAACTCCACATCTAACAAGGAAAGTAGGAATTTATAGCCAAGGAGCAGGGTCAGGGAATGGGTAGGGTCAGTGGATGGAAAATTTATAAGAGGAAATGTCATGAGTAAGGAGGAATTCTTGCTGAAGTCAGACCAGGGGGGTAGTGGAGATAAGGAATTTGGTCAGATATCAAGGTGATCAGATATGGAGGGTGGGGAATTCCAGCCAAACTAATTTATCAGGATTCTTGTTAAAAATGGGCTCTTGAAGCCTAAATGTCCATCAACTGATGAATGGATAAAGAAATTATGGTTTATATACACAATGGAATACTACTTGTCAATGAGAAAGAATGAAATATGGCCTTTTGTAGCAATGTGGGTGGAACTGGAGAGTGTTATGCTAACTGAAATAAGTCATACAGAGAAAGACAGATACCATATGTTTTCACTCTTATGTGGATCCTGAGAAACTTAACAGAAGACCATGGGTGGGGGGGGGAAGGAAAAAAAAAAGAGGGAGGGAGCCACAACATAAGAGGCTCTTAAAAACTGAGAACAAACTGAGGGTTGATGGGGGGTGGGAGGGTGGGGAGGGTGGGTGATGGGTATTGAGGAGGGCACCTGTTGGGATGAGTACTGGGTGTTGTATGGAAACCAATTTGACAATAAATTTCATATTAAATAAATAAATAAGCAAACAAACAAATATATTTATATAATATATATTTATATATATTTATATTATATATATATATATATATATATATATATATATATATATATATTTTTTTTTTGTAATGGGCTCTTGACTGGGGTACCTGGGTAGCTCAGGTCAGTTAAGCGTCCGACTTGGGCTCAGGTCATGATCTCGCAGTTCATGAGTTTGAGCCCCATATCGGACTCTGTGCTGACAGCTCAGAGCCTGGATCATGCTTCTGATTCTGTGTCTCCCTCTCCTTCTCTGCCCCTCTCTTGCCTGTGCTCTGTCTCTCTCAAAAATAAAAATAAAAGCATTTTTAAAAATTAAAAAAAAAAACTGTGTTCTTGAGGACATGTCCAAAGGGGCCTAGTTGAAAAGAACTCAGAAAAACCTGACTAGAATGTGTTCAAGGAGAGAATCTTTATTTGATTGATAAAATCAATCTGTGCATTGAACTATGCACAGAAACGTACATGCAAACTAGTGTACTCGAGAACTGTGAAATCCAAGTAAAACCGACAGCCTAATAGTTAATTATGTAGTGCTAATGTCAATGTCTCAGATTTGAGAATGTTCTATAGTTATATAAAATATTACCATTGGGGTCAGCTGAGTGATAAGTATCCCTTTGTACTATTTTTGTAATATCTCTGAGTCTATACTTATTTCCAATAAAATAGAAAAAAATATTGGCCACAGAAGTACAGAGAAATACATGACTCTTTGGGGCAACAGAGAAGATGCCCTGAAGAAAATCATATCTTCCCAAGGCAAGAAATTTAAGTGCTTACAGAGTTGAGCAAGAGGGGGAAAATGTGAAGCTTGGGGGTCTCAGAGAACAGAATGATGGCCAATGCAATACATATCCAGTTTCAAGGCATTTGGATTTTAATTATCTTAAAAGAGGGGCAAAGCTTTGAATAAGCTGAGACTTAAAAGATATTTAGGACAAAGAAGTGTCAGGAGTAGAGGAAAAGGAGTCCTTGAGCCCTTAGCAATGATGAAAGGATGAGTGAAGGAACCCTACCTTGCAGTCAGAGATTGCTGGGCACCTGCTGCAAGCCAAGTATGTAGACTGTGGTGCTGCAATGGTGACCATGTCATGGCACAGCGCTCAATGCCCTACCCAGTTCACTGGGCTTTATTAAATTCAGCAACACTCATATCTCTGTGCTTCTTCCCCACAAAACACATCCACGAATACATTCTCCCAGGATTCTGCTAGGTGGTACTTGGTTAATCAGGATGACTGACTCCTATCACAGCAATGCTTTTAGCTAATCTGTACGTCACAATGGTGGAATACTGTATCCCCAGGCAAGCTGGTGGGATGAGTAGTTTGGCTAGAGAGGCTTCTGTCCATTAAGCTTCCACTATAATACATCTATCCAAATCACATACATCTTTTCAGATACTCCATGAAACGTCCACCCCAGCCTTCCCACTCCAGGAACTTTTTAAAATTTCTACACTAAGTAAACTAGCCTTTCTGTCCTATTATAAAAACCACCCATGTGTAGACAGAAAATGAATAAATCAGCAAATTATTTGTACATTGTAAAAGCATCACAGCTGAATACCTGTGGGGTTCACTGAGAAATGGCAAGAGGGCCTACAGCTCCAGACATAATAAGAAAAGTGACAGCTTACTGTTACAGGATATGCAGCCTGATGTACATTTGCATGGAATGCACACAACAGCCTTACAAAAGCAGATATGATTATCATCATGCACATTTTACAGATAAGGAAGTGGATGCACAACAAGGTAGATAGCTTTCCCAAGGGCATATGCTCAATATGTGTTGTACCAGGACCCAAACCTGCACTAACTGACTCCTGAGCCTTCTCTTCCATTAAAGAACTGATTTTCAGTTGTCACCAGAAACATCTCCACCCATCCTTTGCTAGTTTTGACGATTTACCTGCTGTTCAGCCTGGAATTAAGGGACCCTGGAGTAGACAGGTTTTAGGTCCTTGGGATCCATCTACACTTTTTGAAACACCTGCAAGCCGATTGCATTCCCTGGACCAAGGTTAAAATCCATCAGTAGCCTTTGTTCCTTCTGGGGATATATGGAAGCTTTTTAACAGTCACCTTAATGCAATCTTTGGGTGATATTTCTCTCACTTAAGGTAACAAATGGGTAAAGGGGATTTTGCCTACAGTATATTAAATTACTTTAAATTACTGGAAGCCATTTTGCCAATGGATTCTCCTGGAAATTTTAAATATGGTTAAGGACATTTTACCTATCTCCCTGACACTTTCATAAATACCTTCCAAATGGAATACCAGAAAGCAGAGCAGCATATGTTTTCATCTCCAGTATGGGCTTTTTATGAAATGTAAGCACCACATCATTATGGATCCTTGGAAAAACAGGTCATGATGAATCTTAAAGAAAACCATACTTCAAAGCCCCAACCTCATTACTGAAAATGAAACAAAAAATTCCAAAACACAAACTCATGAGCAGGAAGCATTCCATGAGTTTAAATAGAAATGGTGTTGTATGTCTTGATTTTCTGAAAGTGAAAGCAGTCATCATAGAAAGAATTGCACAGTTACATTATATATGAAAGTAGATTTTATAAGTTATTGACTAAGTCTTCATGACACCAAACCATCTAGCCAATGCATTCAGAGGCCCAGTCAGTTACCACATCTGACAGATAAGACAATGGAAATGTTTCCTTTCAAAGTTACAGCTGCTGAGATTGTACAGATATCAATGCCCACTACCATCACCATCACTGGGAGTGCATGTTAAAAATAAAAAGATGCAGGATCCTGGGAAGATGGCGGCGTAGGAAGATGCTGGGCTCACCACGCGTCCTGCTGATCACTTAGATTCCACCTACACCTGCCTAAATAACCCAGAAAACCACCAGAAGACTAGCAGAATGGAGTCTCCGGAGCCAGGTGCAGACGAGAGGCCCACGGAAGAGGGTAGGAAGGGCAGCGAACTGATGCGCGCTACACGGACTGGCAGAAGGGAGCCGGGGTGGAGGGGCAGCCCGCCGGCCAAGCAGAGCCCCCAAGCAGAGTCTGGCTTACAAAAGCGGAGGGGCCAGACGGAGTGTGTTCTGACACTAACCAGGACTTGACATCTGGAAGGTTATAAGCTAATGGATCTGCTCGGAGAATTGGAGGGCTGGAGGACAACGGGAGGGAGAGTTGTTGAGCCCCGGAAGACAGAGCACAGCTTGGCAGGGAACAAAGGTGCTTACCAGTGCCATTTCCTTTGCCTATCCCTGAGCCAAAATCCCAAAGGGAACCAGTTCCTGCCAGGGAACTTGCTTGCACCGCACAAACACCCAACCTGTGCTTCTGCAGATCCATCCCTCTAGCGGGTCTGACTCCCTCCCGGTGCCACAGGGCCCCTCCCAAAGTGGATCTCCAAAGGAAAAGTGAGCTGAGCCTGCCCCTCCCACCCCTGTGCACCTTGCCTATCCACCCCAGCTAATACCCCAGATCCCCAGCACCACAAACCTGGCAGTGTGCAAGGAGCCTAGATGGGCCATGCCACCTCACAGTGAATCCCGCCCCTAGGAGAGGGGAAGAGAAGGTACACACCAGTCTGACTATGACCCCAGCAGTGGGCTGAGGGCTGACATCAGGTCTGACTGTAGCCGTGCCCACCAATGCAAGTTATTCAAGAGAGCACAGGGGAAGTAAACTGCAGTTCCGCACCACTCTAGGGATATCCAAAATGATGAAACAGAAGAATTCTCCTCAAACAAACGTCCAGGAAATAACAACAGCTAATGAACTGATCAAAAACTATTTAAACAATATAACGGAAAGTGAATTTAGAATAATAGTTATAAAATTAATCGCTGGGTTTGAAAACAGTATAAAGAACAGCAGAGAATCTCTTGCTACAGAGATCAAGGGACTAAGGAACAGCCAGGAGGAGCTAAAAAATGCTATCAATGAGCTACAAAATAAAATGGAGACAACCACGGCTCTCATTAAAGAGGCAGAGGAGAGAATAGGTGAACTAGAAGATAAAATTATGGAAAAGAAGAAGCTGAGAAAAAAAGAGATAAAAAAATCCAGGAGGATGAGGGGAAAATTAGAGAACTAAGTGATGCACTAAAGAGAAATACTCTATGCATAATTAGTATTCCAGAGGAGGAAGAGAGAGGGAAAGGTACTGAAGGTGTACTTGAAGAAATAATAGCTGAGAACTTCCCTGATCTGGGGAAGGAAAAAGGCATTGAAATCCAAGAGGCACAGAGAACTCCCTTCCGACAGAACTTGAATCGATCTTCTGCACGATATCATAGTGAAACTGGCAAAATACAAGGATAAAGAGAAAATTCTGACAGCAGCTAGAGTTAAATGTGCTCTAACATATAAAGGGAGACCTCTAAGACTCCTGACCGATCTCTCTACTAACACTTGGCAGGCCAGCAAGAATGGCAGGAGATCTTCAATGTGATGAACAGAAAAAATATGCAGTGAAAATCCTTTATCCAGCAAGTCTGTCATTCAGAATAGAAGGAGAGATAAAGGTCTTCCCAAACAAACAAAAACTGAAGGAATTCATCACCACTAAACCAGCCCTACAAGAGATCCTAAGGGGGATCCTGTGAGACAAAGTACCAGAGACATCGCTACAAGCATGAAACCTACGGACATCACAAGAGATCTACACCCATATGTTTCTATAATAACACTGAATGTAAATGGACTAAATGCGCCAACTAAAAGCCATAGGTATCAAAATGGATAAAAGAACAAGACCCATCTATTTGTTGTCTATATGAGACTCATTTTAGACCTGAGGACATCTTCAGATTGAGAGTGAGGGGATGGAGAACTATGTATCATGCCACTGGAAGTCAAAAGAAAGCTGGAGTAGCCATACTTATATCAGACAAACTAGACTTTCAACTAAAGGCTGTAACAAGAGATGAAGAAGGGCATTATATAATAATCACAGGGTCTATCCATCAGGAAAGGCTAACAATTATAAATGTCTATGCACTGAACACAGGAACCCCCAAATACATAAAACAATTACTCACAAACATAAGCAACCTTATTGATAAGAATGTGGTAATTGCAGGGGACTTTAACACTCCACTCACAGAAATGGATAGATCATCTAGACACATGGTCAGTAAAGAAACAAGGGCCCTGAATGATACATTGGATCAGATGGACTTGACAGATATATTTAGAACTCTGCATCCCAAAGCAACAGAATATACTTTCTTCTCGAGTGCACATGAAACATTCTCCAAGATAGATCACATACTGGGTCACAAAACAGCCCTTCATAAGTATACAAGAATTGAAATCATACCATGCATACTTTCAGACCACAATGCTATGAAGCTTGAAATCAACCACAAGAAAAAGTCGGGAAAACCTCCAAAAGCATGGAGGTTAAAGAACACCCTACTAAAGAATGATTGGGTCAACCAGGCAATTAGAAAAGGATTTAAAAATATATGGAAACAAACAAAAATGAAAATACGACAATCCAAACACTTTGGGATGCAGCAAAGGCAGTCCTGAGAGGAAAATACATTGCAATCCAAGCCTATCTCAAGAAACAAGAAAAATCCCAAATATGAAATCTAACAGCACCTAAAGGAAATAGAAACAAAACAGCAAAGACAGCCTAAACCCAGCAGAAGAAGAGAAATAATAAAGATCAGAGCAGAAATAAACAATATAGAATCTAAAAAAACTGTAGAGCAGATCAATGAAAGCAAGACTTGGTTTTTTGAAAAAATAAACAAAATTGACAAACCTCTAGCCAGGCTTCTCAAAAAGAAAAGGAGATGACCCAAATAGATAAAATCATGAATGAAAATGGAATTATTACAACCAATCCCTCAGAGATACAAGCAATTATCAGGGAATACTATGAAAAATTATATGCCAACAAACGGGACAACCAGGAAGAAATGGACAAATTCCTAAACATCCACACTCTTCCAAACTCAATCAGGAGGAAAGAGAAAGCTTGAACAGACCCATAACCAGCGAAGAAATTGAATCAGTCATCAAAAATCTCCCAGAAATAAGACTCCAGGACCAGATGGCTTCCCAGGTGAGTTCTACCACACGTTTAAAGCAGAGATAATACCTATCCTTCTCAAGCTATTCCAAAAAATAGAAAGGGAAGGAAAACTTCCAGACTCATTCTCTGAAGCCAGTATTACTTTGATTCCTAAACCAGAGACCCAGTAAAAAACGAGAACTACAGGCCAATATCCCTGATGAATACGGATGCAAAAATTCTCAATAAGATACTAGCAAACCAAATTCAACAACATATAAAAAGAATTATTCACCATGATTAAGTGGGATTCATTCCTGAGATGCAGGGCTGGTTCAACATTCACAAATGAATCAACGTGATACATCACATTAATAAAAGAAAAGATAAGAACCATATGATCCTGTCCATCGATGCAGAAAAGGCATTTGTCAAAATTCAGCAACCTTTCTTAATAAAAACCCTCGAGAAAGTCGGGATAGAAGGAACAATCTTAAAGATCATAAAGGCCATTTATGAAAAGCCCACAGCTAACATCATCCTCAATGGGGAAAAACTGAGAGCTTTTTCCCTGAGTTCAGGAACACGACAGGGATGTCCACTCTTACTGCTGTTGTTTAACACAGTGTTGGAAGTGCTAGCATCAGCAATCAGACAACAAAAGGAAATCAAAGGCATCAAAATTGGCAAAGATAAAGTCAAGCTTTCATTTTTTCAGATGACATGATATTATACATGGAAAACCTGATAGACTCCACCAAAAGTCTGCTAGAACTGATACATGAATTCAGCAAAGTCGCAGGATACAAAATCAATGTACAGAAATCAGTTGCATTCTTATACACTAATAATGAAGCAACAGAAAGACAAATGAAGAAACTGATCCCATTCACAATTGCACCAAGAAGCATAAAATACCTAGGAATAAATCTAACCAAAGATGTAAAGGATCTGTATACTGAAAACTATAGAAAGCCTATGAAGGAAAGTGAAGAAGATATAAAGAAATGGAAAAACATCCCGTGCTCATGGATTGGAAAAATACATATTGTCAAAATGTCAATACTACCCAAAGCTATCTACACATTCAATGCAATCCCAATCGAAATTGCACCAACATTCTTCTCGAAACTAGAACAAGCAATCCTAAAATTCATATGGAACCATAAAAGGCCCCGAATAGCCAAAGTAATATTGAAGAAGAAGACCAAAGCAGGAGGCATCACAATCCCAGACTTTAGCCTCTACTACAAAGCTGTCATCATCAAGACAGCATGGTATTGGCACAAAAGCAGACACATAAACCAATGGAATAGAATAGAAACCCCAGAACTAAACCCACAAACATATGGCCAACTAATCTTTGACAAAGCAGAAAAGAACATCCAATGGAAAAAAAGACAGTCTCTTTAACAAATGGTGCTGGGAGAACTGGACAGCTACATACAGAAGGTTGAAACTAGACCACTTTCTCACACCATTCACAAAAATAAACTCAAAATGGATAAAGGACCTAAATGTGAGACAGGAAACCATCAAAACCCTAGAGGAGAAAGCAGGAAAAGACCTCTCTGACCTCAGCCGCAGCAATTTCTTACTTGACACATCCCCAAATGAAAGGGAATTAAAAGCAAAAATGAAATATTGGGACCTCATGAAGACAAAAAGCTTCTGCACAGCAAAGGAAACAATCAACAAAACTAAAAGGCAACCAACAGAATGTGAAAAGATATTTGCTAATGACATATCAGACAAAGGGCTAGTATCCAAAATCTATAAAGAGCTCACCAACTCCACACCCTAAAAACAAATAACCCAGTGAAGAAATGGGCAGATAACATGAATAGATACTTGTCTAAAGAAGATATCCGGATGGCCAACAGGCACACAAAAAGATGCTCAATGTCACTCCTCATCAGGGAAACACAAATCAAAACCACACTCAGATATCACCTCACGCCAGTCAGAGTGGCTAAAATGAACAAATCAGGAGACTATAGATGCTGGCGAGGATGTGGAGAAACGGAACCCTCTTGCACTGTTGGTGGGAATGAAAACTGTGCAGCCGCTCTGGAGAACAGTGTGGAGATTCCTCAAAAAATTAAAAATAGACTTACCCTATGACCCAGCAATAGCACTGCTAGGAATTTACCCAAGGGATACAGGAGTACTGATGCATAGGTGCACTTGTACCCCAATTTTTATAGCAGCACTTTCAACAATAGCCGAATTATGGAAAGAGCCTAAATGCCCATCAACTGATGAATGGATAAAGAAATTGTGGTTTATATACACAACGGAGTACTACGTGGCAATGAGAAAGAATGAAATATGGCCCTTTGTAGCAACGTGGATGGAACTGGAGAGTGTTATGCTAAGTGAAATAAGCCATACAGAGAAAGACAGATACCGTATGTTTTGACTCTTATGTGGATCCTGAGAAACTTAACAGAAACCCATGGGGGAGGTGAAGGGGGGAAAAAACAGGTTAGAGTGGGAGAGAGTCAAAGCATAAGAGGCTCTTAAAAACTGAGAACAAACTGAAGATTGATGGGGGGTGGGAGGGAGGGGAGGGTGGTTGATGGGTATTGAGGAGGGCACCTTTTGGAATGAGCACTGGGTGTTTAATGGAAACCAATTTGACAATAAACTTCATATATTGAAAAAAAAAAGATGTCCAGGAGGCAGTCCAACATGGTGGAGTAGGAAGACCTTGAACTCACCTCCTCCCATGAATGCAGTAACCTATACCTACATATAGACCAATTCCCCTTGACTAAAAAGGGAACGATATAATAGCTACTGCACAACAAATGATATAAGGGCCACATAGAGAAGGATAGGAAAAACAAAGATATAGTAAAGCCTGGAACCCTATATCCAACACAGTGACCTGCAGTAGGGAGGGATATCACAGAAGGGCTCATGTGAATACTTGTGTGCCCTGGGTCACAGTGGAAAAACAAACAGTGGTTTAAAGGGAAATGAGATTATAAATGAAGGACATACATTTAGTAATCCAAGAGTGTCTACCAAAAGGGAGGGAAACTGGTAGAATACTCTCCAGGGTTAGAGGCACCTGTGAGCACCAATTTTTACATTCCCCCTCCATTATGATAGTGTGGAAGGAAGAAATGTCCAGATACTCTAGCCAGCCTTCTAGGGCCACCCCAGTGTACCCCAGTCCTTGACCCACACTAACTCTAGTTGTTCTCCCAAGGGAATTCCAGTGTGATGTACTCCAGGACTTCCCTGGCCGTTACCCACTCCAGCTTCAACCAAGGAAACTCCCACATGGCATGGCCTGGGAAACCCTAGGTTGCACCCATTCCATACACAGTCTACACAGGGGTAAGCTACATAAGCCCACTTCTTTAAGGCCAGGAAAGGAAGTTGTTCTGCCTAATTCATAGAAAGAAAACAAAATCACAGAATGTCAAACAAAAGCATAAGACAAAGGAATACATTCCAAATGAAACAATAAGATAAAACCCTGGAGGGTAGAGGGGAGGGGGTCGGGGGAACCCTAAGGAAACAGAGATAAGTAATTTACCTGATAAACAATTCAAAGTAATGATAATGAGCATTGAACTGATAAGAATGGAGGAAAATTTCAACAGAATTAGAGAATTTTAACTGTTAGAAAAATGGAAGAACCAATCTGAACTGAAAAATACAATAACTGAAATGAAAAATACACTACAGGGAATAAGCAGCAGATTAAATAATACAAAAGAGCAGATCAGTAATCTGAAAGATAGGGTAATGGAAATCAGCCAGTCAAAAAAAAAAAAAAAAAAAAAAAGAGAGAGAGAGAATATTAAGAAATTAAGGTAGCTTAAGGAACCCCTGGTACAATATCAATCATATTAGCATTATATCATGAGTATCCCATAGGAAAATATGAAGGGGCAGAAAACTTAGAGAAATAATAGCTAAAAATTTCTCTAACCTGGGGAAGGAAACAGATATCTAGATCTAGGAATCAAAGTGAGTCCCAAGCATGATGAACTTGAGAAGATCCATACCATGATATATTATTATTAAAAAAGCAAAAATTAAAGATAAAGAGAGAATCTTAAAGGCAGCCAGAGAAAAACAAATAGGCACATACAACAGAAACACCATAAAACTATCAGCTGGTTATTTTCAGCAGAATCTTTTCAAGCTAAAAGGGAGCAGCAAGGCATATTTAAAGTTCTGAAAGGAAAAAAAAATTACACCCTAGAACATCTGATAAGGTTATCATTCATAATTAATGGAGGGATGTAATTTCTCAGAAAAGCAAGAACTAAAGGAGTTCATATATACTAAACCAGCTTTACAAGAAATGGTAAAGGATATTCTTTAATCAGGAAAGCAAAGGACATAACAAGAAATAAAAAAAATATATGAAAGACAAAATCTCAGTGGTAAAAGCAAATACTTGGTGAAGGGAGAAAATCAGCCAGTTAAAAAGTTACTATGAAGGTTTGGGGCACCTGGCTGGCTCAGTTGATTGAACATATGGCTCTTGATTTGGCTCAGGTCATAATCATAAGGTTGTGGGATCAAGCCTGACATCGGGCTCTGTGCTGAGCATGGAGCCTGCTTAAGATTCTCTCTCTCTCTCTCTCTCTCTCTCTCTCTCTCTCTCTCTCACTTTCTCTCTCTTTCTCTCCCTCTGTTTTTCTTCCCCACTTGCACTCTCTCTCTTTCTCTAAATTTTTTTTAAAGTTACTATGAAAGTTAAAGACAAAATAGTAAAATAAATTATAATTACAGTAAGTAGCATAGGTATACACAAAATAATGTAAAATATGATGTCAGAAACATAACATGTTGGAGGGTGTAAAAATGTAGTACTTTTATAAAGTGTTGCTACTTAAGCAACTATGAGCTTAAAATAGACTGCTATATATGTATAGGTTGATATATATGAACCTCATAGTAACCACAAAACAATATCCTAGATTCACAAAAAAATACAAAGAAAGGAACCCAAACATAACACTAAAGAAAACCATCAAACCACAAAGGAAGAGACTTAGAGAAGAAGAAAGGAACTACAAAAACAACTCAGACCAACTCATAAAATGACAATAAGTACATAACTATTAATAATTACTTTAAGTGTAAATGGACTAAATGCCTGAATCAAAAGATATGGGGTAACTAAATGTATTTTTTAAAATGTAAGACAAGACCCATTTATATGTTCCTACAAGAAACTCACTTCAAATCTAAAGGCATACACAGGGATTGAAAGTGAATAGATATGAAAAGATATTCTATGAAAATGAAAATGAAAATAAAAAGAAATCTGGGGGCCACTTGGGTGGCAGAGTCAGTTAAGCATCCAACTCTTGATTTTGGCTCAGGTCATGATCTCACAGTTTGTGGGATTGAGCCTTGCATCAGGCTCTGCACTAACAGCATGGAGCCTGCTTGAGATTCTCTCTCTCCCTCTCTCTCTGCCACTCCTCTGCTCATTCTCTCTCTCTCTCTCTCTCCCTCCCTCCCTGTCTCTCTCTCTCTCTCAAAATAAATAAATAAATGAACTTAAAAAAAAGAAAAATGGGGTAATAATATTAATATGAAACAAAATATATTTTAAAACAAAGACTGTAAAAAAAGACAAAGAGCATTACATAA
Source organism: Felis catus (assembly GCF_018350175.1). Classification (NCBI taxonomy): domain Eukaryota; kingdom Metazoa; phylum Chordata; class Mammalia; order Carnivora; family Felidae; genus Felis; species Felis catus. Next base: position 24,236,324 of record NC_058382.1, read on the forward strand.
TGATAAAGGGGTCAATCCAAACAAAGGATATTACATCCAAAAATATTTATGCATTCAGTATAGAAGCACCTAAATATATAAAGTAAACATTAACAGACATAAAGGGAAAATTTTACAGTAATGCAATATTAGCAGGGGACTTTAATACACCACTTACAATGGCTAGACCATTGGATAGAAAATCAATAAGGAAACATTAGACCAGATGAACATATATGCATATGCATATGCGTATGCATATATATAGAAAGAACATTTTGTTCAATAACTGCAGAATACACATGGAACATTCTTAAAGAGAGAATATATATTAGGCCAGAAAACAAGTGTCACATTCGGGAAGATAAAAATCATATCAAGCATCTTTTCTGATAACAATGATGTGAAACTAGAAATCAATTACAAAAAGAAAATTGAAAAAAATACACAAACAAATGGAAACTAAACAACACACTATTAAACAACCAGTGAGTCAATGAAGAAATCATAGAGGAAATTGGAAAAAAAAAATAACTTGAGATAAATAAAAATAAAAACTGCCGGAGACCAGCTCCAGCAATCAGGGGTTCCCGAAGGAAGAATGGAGTCGGTGAAAATACAACAAAACTAAAATGAAAAAAACTAAAAGTAAAAAACTAAAATAAAAAAACTAAAACTAAAATAAAAATGGACACAGACAACAGCAGTGTGTTGAACTGGCCAGTTTATTGTAGCAAACGTGGCATTATATTTGCTAGTGATTTCCTTATAGCATACATCATCTATGTTTTTCTATCATTACCTAATTTTGAAAATGTTCCTATGTGTAATCACCCTTTAAGGAATAACATGGTTATTTTCTCATAATGTTCCCTCCTGCCCCTTGCTTAATGATTAATTTCTCACATTATTTTCATTATGTCCCTATGTTTATCTATAATCTATAAAGCATTTGCTTTGCTGTTTTCACGAAAGGTCATCTATCTCTCAACACCCCAAGTGGAAGAGTTACAGGGACACGACCTCTTAATTGTTTCCCCGAACTATTTGTGGTTTGAGGAACAAAAGTGTACGCCTGGATCCGAGGTGCTAGGAGGGGGCCAAGAGGGTCTTGGAAACCCATGCCTTATACATTCTCAGAGAGACAATGCACCTAGGAACCAATGAACCATTCTGTACTTTAACCAATCATCATCTGGAATGCCTCCTGGGGGCCAAGTGGGCCTAGGGGTTAAAGAGTGACTTGTGCCTGTAGATACACTCCTTAGTTACTGGAGTGGGGCTTTCAAATCCATATGTCTCTCCTTTATTGGCCTCCTTTGCTGGCTATCCTTCCTGTAAGTAGAGGAGTCTCCGTAGGGGATGGCAAGGGCTAAATGTAAGGCCACACGATTTCTTGCGGAACCTTATTTTCTTTCCTAATGGTTCTTTTCCCAGAGGGCCTGTCGAGGGCAGTTCCCCAATAGATAATACCCCAGGTACTTTTATTAAGGCCAAATTACCTAAAAGTGGGAGTACAAGAAGCTTCACTGTCGGTGGGCCACCTTGCAGTCGCCAATCTGTCCAGAGCCTGGGCCTTGCCATCAGGCTGAGATAGCTCGGCTTCCAGCAAAACACAACTTTCCAAAATCTGCAGGATGCAGCAAAGCAGTTCCAAGAGTTCATAGTGATACGAACCTACCTCAAGAAACAAGAAAAATTCTCAAATAAAAATCTAACTTTAAACCAAAAAAAACTAGAGAAAGAAGAACAAAGAAAGACCAAATTTAGTGGAAGAGAAGAAATAATAAAAATTATAATGAAAATAAGTGAAAGAGAAACTAAACAAAAAATAGAGAATATTAATGAAACTCAGAGCTGGTTCTTTGAAAGAATGAACAATATTGATAAATCGTTAACCAGACTCACCAAGAAGTTACAACTGATACCACAGAAATATGAAGAATCATAAAAAAGTACTACAAATAATTATATGACAAAAATTGGCAAACCTAAAAGAAATTGATAAATTCCTAGAAATACACAACCTTCCATTACTAAATAATGAATAGAAAATATCAATATACTAATTACAAGTAATAAAACTGAATTGGTAATTTACAACTCCCCCAAAACAACAGCTCAGGACCAGAAGGCTTCACAAATGAATTCCACCAAACATTCAATGCAAAATTATTATCTATCCTTCTTAAATTATGTCACAAAATTGAACAGAAAGGAATGCTTCCAAGTTCATTTTATGAGACCAGCATTACCCTGATACCAAAACCAGACAAATTGAAAGGAAGGAAGGAAGGAAGGAAGGAAGGAAGGAAGGAAGGAAGGAGAGAGAGAGAAAAAAAATGAGAAAGAAAGGAGGGAGGAAAGGAGAGGAGAGGAGAAGAGACGAGAGGAGATGAGAGGAAAGGAAAATTACAGGCCAATATCCTTGATGAACCTAGATGCAAAAATCTTCAAAAAAAATTAGCAAACAAAATTCAACAATACAAAAACATCATACACCATGATCAAGTAGGATTTTTTCTGGGGATGTAAAGACAGTTCAATATTTGCAAATCAACATGGTATACCATATCAAAAGCAAAGTATAAAAATAATATGATCATCTCAATAAATGTAGGAAAAGCATTTGATAAAATTCAACATCTATTTATGATAAAAACCCTCAACAAACTGAGTATAGAAGGAATGTACCTCGACATAATGAAGACCATATACAACAAATCTACACCTAACATCACAGTCAGAGCTGAAAAGATGAAATCCTTTCCCCTAAGATCACAACAAGGCAAGGATACACACCCTTGTCACTTTCATTTAACATAGCTTTGGAAGTCCTAACCAGAGCAATTACACAAGAAAAAGAAATAAACTCATCCAAATTGGAAAGGAAGAGGTAAAACTGTCACTATTTTCAGATGACAAGATACTACATGAAAGAACCCCCAAGACTCCACCAAAACCTATTAAAACCAATAAATGTATTCAGTTAAGTTGCAGGATACAAACAATTATCATACAGAAATTGGTTGCATATCTGTACAATGAGTTATCAGAAAGAGAAATTAACAAAAACAATCCCACATGCAATTGCATCAAATAGGAATAAATTAACTAAGGAGGTGAAAGACCTGTATTCTGAAAACTAAAATGTTGATGAAAGAAATTGAAGACACAAATAAATAGAAAGGTACTCTGTGCTCATTAATTGGAAGAATTGACACTGTTAAAACTTTCACACTACCCAAAGCAATCTGAAGATTTAATGCAATCCCCACCAAAATATCAATGACATTTTTCACAGACCTAGAACAAATAATCCTAAAATTTATATACAGTCACAAAAGACCCCAAATAGACAAAGCAATCTGGAGAAAGAAGATGGATAAAGCTGGAAATATAACACTTCCTGATTTTAAACTATACTACAAAGTTATAGTAATCAAAACAGCATGGTACTGGCACAAAAACCCACACAAACATCAAAAGAATGGAATAGACAGCCCAGAAATAAACCCACACATATATGGCAAAATAATCTATGATAAATGAGGCAGAAACATACAATGAGGAAAAGACAGTCCCTTCAGAAATGGTGTTGGGAAACCTGGACTGTTACATGCAAAAAAATGAAACTGGAATACTATCTTATGCTATACACAAAAATAAATTCGAAATGAATTAAAGAGTTGAATGTAAGACCTGAAACCATAACATTCATGGAAGACAACATAAACATTAAGTTCAATGACATCAATCATATGTGTGTGTGTGTGTGTGTGTGTGTGTGTGTGCGTGTGTGTCTGTGTGTGTGTCTGTGTGTGTGTCTCAGTCTCTCCAGGCAAGGACAACAGAAGCTAAAATAAAAGAAATGGGATTACATCAAACTAAAAAGCTTTTGGACAGTAAAGAAAACCATCAACAAAATGAAAAGGCAACCTTCTGAATGGGAGAACATATCTGGAAATCATATATCTGATGAGGGGTTAACATTCAAAATATATAAAGAACATACACAACTTAATATCAAAAAACAACCTTATTAGAAAAGGGACAGGAAACTTGATTAGACATTTTCCAAACAAGACATCCAGATGGCCAACAGGCACATGAAAACATCACTAATCAACAGGGAAATGCAAATCAAAACCACAGGGAGATACACCTCACACCTTTCAGATTGGTTATACCAAAAAGACAATAGCAGGTACTTGTGAAGATGTGAAGAAAAGAGAACTCCGTGCACTGTTGGTGAGAATGTAAATTGGTGCAGCCCCAAGTAAAACAGTATTGAAGTTCTTAAAAATACTTTTAAATAGAATTACTGCATGATCCAGCAATTCCACTTTGGGGTATTTATCCAAAGAAAATGAAAACGTGAATTTGAAGAGATATGTGCACCCTTATGTTTATTGCAGCTTTATTTATAATATCCAATATATTATAGCAACCTAAGTGTCAATCAATAGATGAATGGATAAAGAAAGTATGAATATGTCTGTTAGTCATCTGGGTGTCTTTTTTAGAAAAGTATCTATTCATGTCTTCTACCCATTTCTTAACTGGGTTGTTTTGTTGTGGGTGTTGAGTTTGATAGTTTGTTGAGTTCTTTATAGATTTTGGAATCAGACACATGAAAATATGCTCAACATCACTCATCATCATGGAAATACAAATCAAAAGCATGTTGAGACACTACCTCACACCTGTCAGAATGGCTAAAATTAACAACACAAGAATTACAGGTGTTGGCAAGGATGTGGAGAAAGGGAAACCATCTTGCACTGTTGATGGGAATGCAAAGGGGTGCAGCCATTCTGGAGAACAATATAGAGGTTCCTCAAAAAAATAAAAATAGAACTACCTTATGATCCAGGAATTTCACTGTTAGGTATTTACCCAAAGGATACAAAAATACAGATTTGAAGGGGTACATGCACTCCAATATTTATAATAGCACTATCAACCATAGCCAAACTATGGAGAGAGCCCAAATATCCATTGACTGTTGAATGGATAAAGAAGATGTAGCATATACATAAACTTGACCAAATGCGTTATGCCTTAATTTAAAAAATTTAAAGCATAATATGTACTTTAATGCCAGTTTTAAGTGAGATTTTTACACCCTTTTAAACTTGTCAATGTGTGCACCTCAACTTTCCTTTGAAGAGGTGGTCCAAAGTTGATGATAGAAAAATGAAGAAAAGGGGCACCTGGGTGGCGCAGTCGGTTAAACGTCCGACTTCAGCCAGGTCACGATCTCGCGGTCCGTGAGTTCGAGCCCCGCGTCGGGCTCTGGGCTGATGGCTCAGAGCCTGGAGCCTGTTTCCGATTCTGTGTCTCCCTCTCTCTCTGCCCCTCCCCCATTCATGCTCTGTCTCTCTCTGTCCCAAAAATAAATAAACGTTGAAAAAAAAAAAGAAAAATGAAGAAAGAAAAATTTTTGTCTCATCTTCGTCCTCTCCTTCTCATTCACTCTCCCTTCAGTGTTTCCAGACTTTTTTTCAAAGCATCAAAGTATTATTTCATGTTCATTAATCAGATTATTCCACTGCCTAATTTATTGGACAAAGCAGATTTTGTTCCAAATAACTAAACTAAATTTATCCCTTTCCAATGCTGGCCAATTACTCCTTCTCTTAGCACCACTGTCCAGCATGCATAATGAATTGTTCTCAGCTCAGTGTTGGATACAATTTCCATGCAGAAGCTAATTAGGAAATTGCATTTGTTTAGTGTCTTGACAACCAATATCGACCATAGGCCCTCTGATGACTTATAAAATAGCCAAAGTAATGGGCTTGAAAATTTTGCCTCAGGAGCGATTTTCATTTGAAGTTGAGGAAAGCAGTAAAAGGCTCCTTTTATCCACAACAAAGATGTATCCCTATTGACTCAATTCAAACCTTCCCTCATCTCAGAGGCCTTTCTGAAAGAAAGAATCTGAGCTACAACCTCAAAATCTGTCTGCTAAGATGGAAAACAGACCCACCTGACCAGCTGTCTCTATGATGACAGGTATGCCCCTAAAGTTCATTCATTTGCTCATTCATTCACTCAAGAAACATTTATTGAGCACCTATTATACTCAACATACACTAAACAAAACAGAGTCTTTGGCTTTGCAGAGCGAGTGTCCTAACAGGAAAGATATAACATAAAACAAAATTTCATAAATGATAAGTTATGTGAATAAATAAAAATGGGAAGTAGAATTAAGAATGTTCAAGAGGATGGAGACATTTTATATAGGATTGTCAGAGACAGTCTCTTTGAGGAAACAACATTTGAGCAGAGACTTGAATGAGGAGAATCAGACAGCTACACAAGTGTTGAAGAAATTATGTGAAGCAAAGGAAAAATCAGTTTCAAGAATCCAAAGGTGAAAACACTCCCTATAAGTTCTAGGAACAGAGAGAAGAAGAATCTAAAAAGTAATCCCTGACTTTGCCCCACTGTCTGGTCTCCCTACCAGGACCTTTTCCTTTTTGATTATTCAGCAGTGACCCTTGACAGGACTGTGGCATCATCTGCTCCAGAAAAAAATTACAGCGAAAATACAAGTATCAACCATGATTCCTTTTCCAAAATCTTGTTGGAGAAATTCTGCTCCTTTTGTCCTAGTCAGACTCAGCTGAGATCCCTGCCCTCTGGAGACCAAATGTAAGGCTCTAGTTAAGCTGGATTATTTTTACAGATGCCCCACATAAAGAGAGCTCTCCTCTGGAAGGAGGTACTGACTGAGATAAGCTCTAAGGCTGAGTCAGCACAAGAGAGATCAATAAACATAACCATGAATTATACTTTTGTTAAGACTAACGAAAGATTCATTTTAAGTTACATGCCCTTTCTGATTAGAACCACTACTGCCCAGGAAAGATAACATGCTGGGAGTTCACATCAGACATTTCAGATAATTAGGATTTCATAGTTCAAACAACTGTTTGATATTTTATTCTAGAAATCGATGCTGTTGGTCAACTAAACAGAACTCACCCGTGGGACATGGACATATACTCAGCAAGGATTTGATGACACTACTTGTTCAATTTCTATTTTTTCTTTTCCATCTCAGGTCTCATAGACACTGGCCAAATCTAATTTGTGTGTTAGAATGAGAGGATTGCAAAAGAAATAGAAAAGCCAGTCTTGGTATATAAAGACCTACTAAGTCCTAGAAGGGAAAGAAGTACTGGGAATCAAAACAGACTTTATATGGGATCAAGAACATAGACCTTGAGGTCTAAATTCTAGCATGTTGTTTACAAGCTGCATGACCTTATTCAAGTCATATCATATCTGTTTATCCATTTCCTTATCTGTAAACAAGGAACAATAATAGTACCCACCTGTGTTGGTTCTTCTGCCTTTGCCCCTCCAGATTAACCTTCCACCCTTCTCTGCCCAGCTCTTTGTCCCAGGAGGCTGATCTTCCAGGAAAGCCTAACTCAGGGCCAACTCCAACTTCCAGTTGTATTTGGCTGATACAAGATTGTAGTAGGAAGGTGGAAAGTGAAAAGAAAAAGAGGTCAGGGTTCCTCCCCCCACTCCCTGAAAGTGCAAAGTGGACAGTCACTGACAGCTTTTATCACGCATTCCCTCTTATACTAGCTACAGAATTCACTGAATTTTGGTACCACTATTCTCTTTCCTTGCATCTTCAGGCCAAAAGGATGCTGTAAATTGGGTTCTCTAAGGAACAGACTCTGAAATGGAAACTCATATCCAAGTAGCTCAACGGAAAAGGTTCTTAGGATCTACCCCTATAGGGAAAGGAATAAATCAGGATTGGGCAGAGGGAGTTTGCAGTCAAAGATTTATGCTGATTCTATGGACGTCTCTGAAGTTGGGATGAATCTTCAGAGTTGTTCTGAGGGGACCAAGCCCTTATCCTTCTCTGGTAGAATAGACATTGGATGTAAATAGATGTCTTCAGCCAAGGCAATTCCCAACCACCCTTCCAGAGGTCTGACTGCTAATGGCTATCAGTTAGTGGCACTGCCACCAGCCAGGGCAATGAGACCTCCAGGCCTGAACAAGGGACTTGGGCAGAGCATGCTGTATCCCCTCCAGAGTGATGACTTCTCTCCACTGTAAACACCTCAGAAGTCCTCGGGAAACTTTTTATTCCCTTACTTTCACTCAAATTTCTGGAAATAGCCACTTATTTAAATTCTTTTTTGCATTACCATTTGTCTCTTGTTGGGTCTCAGATGAATACAGCCCCTCATCAGCTTGTGAGAGTTACACAATGCTGAGAACACATTCAGGATTCCATAAACATTAATTATTATCCAGAAATGAATCCTAACCATTTTCTGACAGTGAGTGTTCCTTGACCCCAGGGTTTCCATGAGTTAGTGGCCAGATTGGCAAGAAGCCCCTTAAAGATAGCCCAGTGGTGGGATAACTTGAAGTTTAGAATGTTTTCCTGAAGTAACTGGTTTTTAGCAGATTTTTCAGTGTCCAAAATAAAAATTTAAAGGTTATGCTACCAAAACAATGCAGACACTTCATTTACTCAAAGATGAAATTTAAAAGAAAGATATGGCTCCTGCTCTCACAGTTTACAGTCCAGGGGGAAAGACAAAGTACACAAGAAATTAAGCAAATATATATTTGCAAACTGTGGTTCAGGCAAAGAAGGAAGTGCACTGTTTGCAAAGACAGAGAATAATAGGACAGGCAGACTAAATAAACAGGTGGACAAGGTAACCTGTGAGGAATTGACATTTAAGCTGAGATAACTAGGCAATATGTTAATTTCAGCGCCATGCTGGGTGACATGCTAGGGTAGATGTGGGAGTATGATATGTTGTAAGATCACAGAAGGAGGTAGGGGCCAGGTCTTAGGGTGTTGTAAGCCATTATAGAGAAGTGAGCTTTCTTCTAAGTGCAATGGGATATCACTGGAAGGTTTTAAGCAGAGGGGAGATGTCATCTAATTAATGTTTATAAGAAACAATAGTGACTATTATGTGGAAAAAGGACTGGAAATGGGCAGAGCAGAGAGATTTGGTAGGCTATGATTATGAATCAAAAAAACAGTGGCAGTGATTTTGATAAGCATGATGGCATTGAACTTGGAAGGAAAAGGACAAGTTCAAGATATATTTGGACTTGATAATGATTGAGGCATGAGGGGAAATGGAGAGGGAGGAAACAAGGACAATTTCCTTGCTTAAACAATTAAGTGGATGGTGGTGACATTTACTGAGATGGGAAATGTGGGGAAACAAGTCTGGGGGAGAAATCAAGGGTTTCGTTTTGTACCTGTTGATTTTCGGATGTCTCCAGGCAAAAAATGGCCAGAAAGTAGATGTGTGTTTTGTTGCTCAGAACAGGCATCCAGCCTGGCAATGTGGGCATCAGAAGGTATTGAAAATCATAATAATGAACAGTACAAACTAGTAAAAGAGTAGAAAATAAGATAATAAAGAAACATGCCTGAGATCTAACCCAGAGGAATTCATCAGTCAGCAGTGTAATTAAATATTTATTGAGTATTATTTATGTGCAAAGCTTAAATGTTGCTATAGGAATAATTTTATCACACATATTTAATGCATATTGCTTTTTATTATTTTTTTTTACCATTTTTCCTAGCTATAAATAATTCAAATATTCTTTCCCTTTATCTGACATATTTGGACCACTTCTGACAGGCATGCCACATTCACAACTTTCTGGGTGACTATGAGTTGTCTTATGCCCTTGCAAACAACTATCTTCAATATGATTCAGTAGGCCATAAGGAATAAGACCAAAAGAAAGATCCCTGCTGCCAGCCCAAGAGACATGTTTTCAGAGATACTCCAGTGGTTAGAGACTGCAGTGGTCATCTCTGGCTAAATAGGCCCTGAAAATGGATATGTGGCTCAGCATGATAAGTCTCAGAGCTTTGTACAGGTCAGAGTCTGTGGCCCTTCTCTCTGTTAGTGTTCCCCCTTGCCAACAGGTGCTTGCTTGGTCTCAGATGTTCACACCATCTGATTTCTGGAGGGTTCCTGTAAAAAGGGCTATCTGCTTCTTGTTACAGTGTCATTAGAACAATTATGACAAGAGTGAAATACAAACTTGAATAAATCAGGCCTCTCTGGCTTGGCTTTCCCATGGAAGATATACGGTTTTCTAGATAATTTTTCATTGATATCCTTTATCTCCAAACTCCAGATCAGCCTGGAAATCATCCAAGCAACTTCCAAAATTCAATCAAACACAGTATCAGAAGGTCCTAGAAATGAGAGGAAAAACTCTCCCAAGAGCTTTTGCAGCCTATGTGAGATCTTGCTTAAAGGAGGCAATAAATTCAAAGAAATGAATTGCAAACAGAAGACTCTCAACCATCAATCTGTCAAGAATTTGAGATCTAGGATACTATTCAATGCTCTTTAACCACAACATTCAGATAAAGCTACCAACTTTCAGATAAAGCTAACCTCACATACAAAGAACATCTCTACAAGGGTTGAGCCTAAAACATGAAGAGGAGCCAACATCTCCAAGCATCTTAGAGAAATCAGCCTTTCAGAATGCAGAGGGGAAAAGTTAGAGAAGAGAATTTACCTTTCTTTTTTCACATACTTGAGATTCATAAGACTTTTCTGACCTCCCAGAGGCTTCGGTGTATTAATTCTTTATTGAAATGGAATGATATGCAAAGATATTTTCATAAATATTTTGCTTGTGTGGCAGGTCTTTCTCCCACCTCAATCTAGTCTGAGACCAAACACTAAAATATCCCAACACCCAGGATCGACCTGCTTGCCAATGGATGAATATTTGATATGAGATAATTTTCTTTTTTAAGAGATGGGTAATCAAATCAGGCCTGAATTATCTAGATTTCAAACAGTTTAGCATAAAATTAATTAGTTTGGAGAATTATGCAGTAGATAAACATACTAGGCAGATAAGCCTCCCTAACTGCATGTTTACATTTTACATCCAGTTTCTTTCATTATCCCAAGGAGTTGCCTGTAGCATGACTTTCCCATTAAGGGAGAGGAACCTACCAAATTATTTCATTTTTATGTCTTCAGAGCTCCTGATAAACGGACAGTGGCATCGAATCTCTCCAAATACATTTTATTTTCATTAAATGGCTAGTCTAAAACCAATCAACCAAGACATATATAGAATGGCTGTTCAGAATAAAAATACGTGGCTCTTCTAGAATACGTTAAAACAAACTCACAATAATTATTCAGGCAGACAGTACCTGTTAAAAAGAATCTGACTTTAATTCAGTTGATGCTGTATTGTGTTCACAGTAATGATGGATAGACTGTAAGTATGGTTCTCTCTCACCAACACTGCAAAATTTAGAATATAGGTGTTTGCATGTAAATTTAATTATTCATTGCAAATACCTCAAATGTTAAGAGATTTCAAAATCCTGGAAGAATGAATCAAGTCCCATTCCCTAACATAAACTGGCTACTGTTGTGCCAGAATGAATCCAACAGTATATCAGAGCCAGGCTAAATATACAAAGGAAATTAGTAATAAAAATGATAATAAGAAATGAGATATTAAACTGGGTGTTGGTGGTGTGAATTGGTAAGTTTATATAGAAAGTGAAAATATTAGCCCCTGTCATGTCAACAGAAGGGCTATATGAACCTGAACACTCAGTGACAAGTTTTTAAGTATAGCTTTATTGTTGATCATAATTTACAAATGGAGTTAAATTGTTCCCTTTGAGATAAAATTAAAACTCTCCACTTCTGGGATCCCTAAACTCGTGAGTGAATCTAGAGCTCAGACATGGTAGAAGGAAGCACAGTGAGTAGAGTGACTCCATTTCCCACCTGAACTTGGCCACTATGTCCTGCTCTTCACAGCTGTGCACAGAATGGGGCCTAGAATTCCTGGAACACTCTCACATCAGTGCCTGGTATGAGGGAATTTACCCTATCTCCAGAATGACTTAGGCATTAGTGGAAAAGCACCTACAGAGTCAACCCAACCCATCCCTTTCATGACTGTGTTAACCAAACAGGCATGTTTATGGAGCACATATCCTCTCTGGGAGCAAGTCATCTCAGCAGCAGATGACCCCAGGGGGAAAGATGAAGGAAAATTATTTCCCCTTCTGAATATAGAATTGTCATTATGTTGATAGACCCACACAACATTTTTCTTGGCTTGAGTCCCAGCCAGCTTCTTTGCTCTCCCTGGTTATCTTCAGATGAAATAAAATCAAAGGGAACCTCAGTGGAACAGAGGTGAATGAAGCAACAGAAAGAGAAGTAAAGAAACTGATCCCATTTAAAATTGCACCAAGAACCATAAAACAAGTAGGAATAAACCTAACCAAAGATATAAAAGATCTGTAAGCTGAAAACTACAGAAAGCTTATGAAGGAAATTGAAGAAGACACAAAGAAATGGAAAAACATTCCATGCTCGTGGATTGGAGGAATAAATATTGTTGAAATGTCAATACTACCCAAAGCAATCTACACATTCAATGCAATCCCAATAAAAATTGCACTGGCATTCTTCCCAAAGCTAGAACAAACAATCCTAAAAGTTGTATGGAACCACAAAAGACCCTGAATAGCCAAAGTAATATTGAAGAAGACCAAAGCAGGAGGCATCACAATCCCAGACTTTAGCCTCTACTACAACCATATAATCATCAAGACGGTATGGTATTGCCACAAAAACAGACACATAGACCAATGGAATAGAATAGAGAACCCAGAATTGGACCCACAAATGTATGGCCAACTAATCTTTGACAAAGCAGGAAAGAGTATCCAGTGGCAAAAAGACAGTCTGTTTAGCAAATTGTGCTGGGAGAACTGGAAAGCAACATGCAGAAAAATGAAACGACTACTTACTTACACCATTCACAAAAATAAACTCAAAATGGATGAAAGACCTAATTGTGAGACAGGAAACCATCAAAACCCAGAGGAGAAAGCAGGCAACAACCCTTTTGACCTGAGCCACAGCAATTTCTTCCTTGACACATCTCCAAAGGCAAGAGAATTAAAAGCAAAAATGAATGAGGAGGAGCCAAGATGGCGGAACAGCATGGAAGCTTTTTGTGTGTCTCGCATCCATGAAATACAGCGAGACCAATACTAAACCATCCTGCACGCCTAGAAAACTGATTGGAGGATTAACACAACAATCTGCACAATCTGAACCACAGAATTCAGCAGGTACAAGGTGCAGAGAGCTAAACTTGGGGAGGAAGAAGCTGCAAAAGTTAGGGAACCTCTTTTGAGGGAGGAGAGAGGACAGAGACTGGGGAGGTGGGGAGACTACAGGAAAATCACCCCTCCCCAAAAGCAGCTGGACAGTAAGTGAAAAATTGGAAACAGCCGCGGGGACTAAACTAAAAAGGAAGAAAGGAGAAAAGAGAGGGTTTAAACTCCATTAAGACTGTAAACAAGGGGAGCGCAAAGGCTGCAGCCCTGCAGCTTTATACCTGGCGGTGCTCTGGTGGGAAGAGCGAATACCCAGGAACAGAGTGGGATCTGGGAGGTTCTCGGGCCACAAGGGGAAAAGCGGTTCCACTGCTGGAAGGACATTTGGTAGAGACTGTTGAAGCCACCTGGTCCCAGCAGACCCCAGAAGGCAGCCACATTCGCTGGTGCTGGGGCAAGGTCATTAAGGGTGAAGCCTGGTGCCAGATGTGTGCTGTGATTTTCCATAATCTCTGAGATGCTGCTGCTACACTGTGTCACTAACATTTTCTGGGACAAGCTGGCACCTGGCCACAGTCTCAGGGCACCAGCAACAACAGGGTCCAGTGGGTGTACCTGGGTGCAGCCAATATTCGGCCATTGCTCATTTGGCCATTGCTCGGTTAGACCCTCCTGCAGAGGGGTAGAACGGGTCAAAGCTGCAGTCCTTCGGAAGTAAGAGGCTGCGGAAAACAACCGCATCTGAGACAAAACTTGGGAGAGAGGTACTGCCTGGGGCCTGGTCATGGAGAGTGAAGAAGTGGGGAGTGGATGAGAGCTGAAGACTGAGGACGGGTGCAAGACTGCTGATTGGGGAGAACAGACTGGATATCTGGGTGGTGCCATTTTCACAGTTCCCGTGCATGTGCATATACACTAACAAAGCCTGCAACAATCCACCCCAGTAGGCTAGGAGCACCATCTAGTGGGGAGCAGAGCTGTTACACTAAGCCCTGCCCAACTGGGCCAATTTCGCTCATCAGGAACACAAGTCTCACTGGCAGCTTGGTTTATGGACTATAGAGAGCTACATAGATTGACTTCAAGGGGAAAACAAAAGAATTTCAGTCTTACTTCAATCTGTTGGCAGGTTCATCTGTTCAATTTTCCTTCTTTCCTTCTTTCTTTCTTTCTTTCTTTCTTTCTTTCTTTCTTTCTTTTTCTTTCTTTCTTTCTTTTTTTCTTTCTTTTTCTTCCTTTTCCTTTTTCTCTTTTAAAATTCTTTTATTTGTCTTGAATACAGAAAGATAAAAAATTCATTGTTATTTTCAATATTTATTAAAAATATCTTTCTTTAATTTTTATTACTATATTTTTTATTTTTCTGTAATTTTTTAAAATTCTATTTTACTTCCATAATTTTATTTTACTCTACTTCTGTGTACTCACCTTTTGAAATTTTCAAACAATTTTATTCTTTCTTTTTTTTTCTCTTTTTCATTTCTTTTCTTTTTCTTGAATGAAGAAAGAGAAAAACCTCATTTTTACTTTCAATTTCTATTAAAATATTTTTATTTAATTTTTATTACTATATTTTTTGCAGTTATGTAAAGTTTTTCAAATTCTATTCTACTTCCATCATTTTATTTTAGTCTACTACAGTGTATTCACTTTTTCAAATTTTCAAACGATTTTTTTCTTTTCATTTTTTTATTTTTTTTCTCTTTTTAGTTTTTTCTTTTTTCTCAAATACAGAAAATGAAAAAATTCATTTATTTTTAATTTCTATTAAAATATTTTTCTTTTTGTTTTTTCTACTATATTCTTTGCTTCTGTGTATATTTTTTCAAATTCTATTTTACCAGTCATCTCATTTTATCTACTTCAGTGCATTCATGTTTTCATATTCTCAACAATTACCTTTTTTTCTCTTCCCCCCACTTTTTTTTCACTAATCTGTCAAACCACTTTCAACACCCAGACCAAAACACACCTAGGATCTAGCATCATCTATTCGATTTGTGTGTGTGTGTGTGTGTGTGTGTGTGTGTGTTCGATTTTTAATTTTAATATTTTTTAATTTTATTTTTTTAATTTTAATTTTTCTACCTCATTAATTCCTATTCTCCCTTCAAAATGATGAAATGAACGAATTCACCCTAAAACAAAGATCACGAAGAAATGACAGCCAGGGACTTAACCAACACAGATACAAGCAAGACGTCTGAACCAGAATTTATAATCACGATAAGAATATTAGCTGGAGTCAAAAATGGATTAGAATCCCTTTCTGCAGAGATAAAAGAAGTAAAAATTAGTCAGAATGAAATAAAAAATGTTATAACTGATCTGCAATCACGGATGGATACCACACCGGCAAGAATGGATGAGGCAGAACAGAGAATCAGCGATATAGAGGACAAACTTATAGAGAATAATGAAGCAGAAAAAAAGAGGGAGATTAAGGCAAAAGAGCACAATTTAAGAATCAGAGAAATAAGTGAGTCATTAAAAAGGAACATCAGAATCACAGGGGTCCCAGAAAATGAAGTGAGAGAAAAGGAGGCAGAAGGGTTATGTGAACAAATCACAGCAGAAAACTTTCCTAATCTGGGGAAAGACACAGACATCAAAATCCAGGAAGCACAGAGGACCGCCTTAGTTTCAACAAAAACCGACCAACAAGGCTTATCATAGTCAAATACACAAAATACTCAAGCAAGGAGAGAATCATGAAAGCAGGAAGGGAAAAAAAGTCCCTAACCTACAAGGGAAGACATATCAGGTTTGCAGCAGACCTATCCATAGAAACTTGGCAGGCTAGAAAGGACTGGCAGGATATATTCAGTGTGCTGTATCAGAAAAATATGCAGCCAAGAATTCTTTATCCACCAAGGCTGTCACTCAAATTAGAAGGAGAGATAAAAAGTTTCCCAGACAAACAAAAATTAAAGGAGTTTGTGACCACTAAACCAACCTGCAAGAAATATAAAGGGGGACTTTCTGAGGGGAGAAGAGATGAAAAGAAAAAAAATTTATACACACACACACACACATACACTCACACACATATATATGTATATATATGTACATATACATATACATATATATATACACACATATATATACATATATATGCATGTATACACATACATATATATGTATATATATATACACACATATATATACATATATATGCATGTATATATGTATATATATATACCAAAAGCAACAAAAGATTAGAAAGGACCAGAGAACATCACCAGAAACTCCAACTCTACAAGCATCATAATGGCAATAAACTCATCTTTCAGTACTCACTCTAAACATCAATGGACTCAATGCTCCAATCAAAAGACATAGGGCAACAGAACGGATAAGAAAACAAGATCCATCTATATGCTGTTCACAAGAGACCCACTTTAGACCTAAAGACACCTTCAGATTGAAAATAAGGGGCTGGAGAACTATCTATCATGCTAATGGTCAACAAAAGAAAGCCAGAGTAGCCATACTTATATCAGACAATCTAGACTTCAAAGGAAATACTGTATCAAGAGATGCAGAAGGACATTATATCATAATCAAGGGGTCTATCCACCAAGAGGACCTAACATTTATGCACCTAATGTGACAGCACCCAAATATATAAATTAATTAATCAGAAACATAAAGAAACTCATCAATAGTAATACCATAATAGTAGGAGACTTCAACACCTACTCACAGCAATGGACAGATCATCTAATCAAAAAATCAACAAGGGAACAATGGCTTTGAATGACATACTGGACCAGATGGACTTAACAGATATATTCAGAACATTTCATCCTAAGCAGCATAATATACATTCTTCTCCAGTGCACATGGAATGTTCTCCAGAATAGACCATATACTGGGACACAAATCAGCCCTAAGTAAGTACAAAAAGATTGAGATCATACCGTGCATATTTTCAGACCACAACGCTATGAAACTTGAAATTAACCACAAGAAAAAAATTTTGAAATGTAACAAATACTTGGAGACTGAAGAACATCCTACTAAGGAATGAATGAGCTAACCAAGCAATTAAAGAGGAAATAGAAATAATATGGAAGCCAATGAAAATGATAACACCATAACCGAAAACCTCTGGGACGCAGCAAAGGTGGTCATAAGAGGAACGTATATAGCAATCCAGGCCTTCCTAAAGAAGGAAGAAAGATCTCAGATACACAACCTAACCTTATGCCTTAACTAGCTGGAAAAAGAACAGCAAACAAAACCCAAAACAAGCAGGAAACAGGAAATAATAAAGATTAGAGCAGATTCAATGCTATCAAAACCAAAAAAAAACCAGTAGAATAGATCAATGAAACCAGAAGCTGGTTCTTTGGAAGAATTAACAAAATTGATAAACCACTAGCCAGTTTGATAAAAAAAAAAAAAAAAAAAAAAAAGGAAAGGACCCAAATAAATAAAATCAAGAAGGAAAGAGGAGAGATCACAACCAACACAACAGAAACAAAAACAATAAGAGAATATTATGAGCAAATATATGCTAATCAAATGGATAATCTAGAAGAAATGGACAAATTCCTTGAAACATATACACTTACCCAAACTGAAACAGGAAGATATAGAAAATTTGAACAGACACATAACCAGTAAGGAAATCGAATTAGTAATCAAAAATCTTCCAAAATACAAGAGTCCAGGGCCAGATGCCTTTCCAGGGGAATTCTACCAACCATTTGAGCAAGAGTTAACATGTATTCTCATGAAACTGTTCCAAAAAGTAGAAATGGAAGGAAAACTTCCAAATTCTTCCATGAAGCCAGCATTACCTTGATTCCAAAACCAGACAGAGACTCCACTAAAAAGGAGAACTATAGACCAATCTCCCTGATGAACATGGATGTGAAAATCCTCAACAAGATATCAGCCAACCAGAACCAACAATACATTAAAAAAATTATTCACCACAACCAAGTGGGATTTATACCCAGGATGCAGGGCTGGTTCAATATCCACAAAACAAGCAATGTAATTCATCACATAAATAAAAGAAAGGACAAGAACCATATGGTCCTCTCAATAGATGCAGAGAAAGCTTTTGACAAAATGCAGCATCCTTTCTTGATAAAAACCCTCAAGAAAGTAGGGATAGAAGGACCATACCTCAAGATCATAAAAGCCATATACGAAAGACCCAACGCTAATATCATCTTCAATGGGGAGAAACTGAGAGCTTTCCCACTAAGGTCAGTAAGAAGACAGGGATGTCCACTCTTGCCACGGTTATTCAACATAGTAGTGGAAGTCTTAGCCTCTGCAATCAGACAGCACAAAGAAATAAAAGGAACCCAAATCTGCAAGGAGGAGGTCAAACTTTCACTCTTCACAGATGACATGATATTGTATATTGAAAACCCAAAAGATTCCACCAAAAAACTGCTAGAACTGATCCATGAATTCAGCAAAGTTGCAGGATATAAAATCAACGCACGGAAATAGGTTGCATTCCTGTACACCAACAATGAAGCAATGGAAAGGGAAATCAAGGAATTGATCCCATTTACAGTTGCACCAAAAACCATAAAATACCTAGGAATAAATCTAAGCAAAGAGGTGAAAAATCTATAGACTGAAAACTATAGAAAGCTTATGAAAGAAATTGAAGAAGACACACAAAAATGGGAAGAGATTCCATGCTCCTGGAGAGAAAGAAAAAATATTGTTAAAATGTTGATACTATCCAAAGCAATCTACATATTCAATGCAATACCAATCAAAATAGCACCATCATTCTTCACAGAGCTGGAACAAACAATCCGAAAATTTGTATGTAACCAGAAAAGACCCCGTATTGCCAAAGCAATCTTGAAAAAGAAAACCAAAGCAGGAGGCATAAGAATCCTGGACTTCAAGCTATACTACAAAGCTGTAATCATCAAGACAGTATGGTACTGGCACAAAAACAGACACTCATATTAATGGAACAGAAAAGAGAACCTAGAAATGGATCCACAAACGTATGGCCAACTAATCTTTGACAAAGCAGGAAAGAATATCCAATGGAATAAAGGAAGTCTCTTCAGCAAGTGGTGCTGGGAAAACTGGACAGCAACATGCAGAAGAATGAACCTGGACCACTTTCTTACACAGTACACAAAAATAAACTCAAAATGGATGAAAGACCTCAATGTAAGACAGGAAGAGCTCAAACTCCTCAAGGAGAAAACAGGCAAAAACCTCTTTGATCCTGGCCGCAGCAACTTCTTACTCAACACGTCTCCAGAAGCAAGGGAAACAAAAGCAAAAATGAACTACTGGGACCTCATCAAAATAAAAATCTTCTGCACAGCAAAGGAAACAATCAGCAAAACTAAAAGGCAACTGACAGAATGGAAGAAGATATTTGCAAATGACATATCAGATAAAGGGTTAGTATCCAAAATCTATAAAGAATGTATCAAACTCATCACCCAAAAAACAAATAATCCAGTGAAGAAATGGGCAAAAGACATGAATGGACACTTCTCCAAGGAAGACATCCAGATGGCCAACTGACAACTGAAAAAATGCTCAACATCACTCATCATCAGGGAAATACAAATCAAAACCACAATGAGATACCAACTTACACCTGTCAGAATGGCTAACATTAACAACTCAGGCAACAACAGATGTTGACGAGGATGAGGAGGAAGATCTCTTTTGCATTGTTGGTGGCAATGCAAGCTGGTGCAGCCACTCTGGAGAACAGTATGTAGGTTCCTCAAAAAACTAAAAATAGAACTATCCTACAGCCCAGCAATTGCACTACTAGGCATTTATCCACGGGATATAGGTGTGCTGTTTTGAAGGGACACATGCACCCCCATGTTTATAGCAGCACTATCCACAATAGCCAAAGTATGGAAAGAGCCCAAATGTCCATCAATGGATGAATGGATAAAGAAGATGTGGTATATATGTATACGATTGAGTATTACTCGGCAATCAAAAAGAATGAAATCTTGCCATTTGCAATTACATGGATGGAACTGGAGGGTGAAATGCTAAGTGAAATTAGAGAAAGACAAAAATCATATGACTTCACTCATATGAAGACTTTAAGAGACAAAACAGATGAACATAAGGGGAGGGAAACAAAAATAATATAAAAACAGGAAGGGGACAAAACAGAAGAGACTCATAAATATGGAGAACAAACTGAGGGTTACAGGAGGGGTTGTGGGAAGGGGGTTGTGCTAAATGGGTAAGGGGCATTAAGGAATCTACTCCTGATATCATTGTTTCACTATATGGTAACTAATTTGGATGTAAATTTTAAAAAATAAAAAATTTAAAAAAAGCAAAAATTAACTATTGGGACCCCATGAAGAAAAAAAGTCTGCACTGCAAAGGAAACAATCAAAAAAACTAAAAGGCAACAGACAGAATGGGAAAAGCTATTTGCAAATGACATATTGGATAAAGGGCTAGTATCCAAAATCTATAACTCCCAAACTTACCAACCTCCACACCTGAAAAACAAATAATCCAGTGAAGAAATGGGAAAAAGACATGAATAGACACTTTTCCAAAGAAGACATCCAGATGGACAACAGGCACATGAAAAGATGCTCAATGTCACTCATCACCAGGGAAATACAAATCAAAGCCACACTGGGATACCACCTGACACGGGTCAGAGTGGCTAACATTAACAACTTAGGAAACTACAGATGCTGGCAAGAATGTAGAGAAATGGGAACCCTATTGCAATGTTGGTGGGAATGCAAACTGGTACAGCCACTCTGGAAAACAGTGTGGAGTTCCTCAAAAAATTAAAAATAGATATACCCTATGATCCAATGATAACATTACTGGGAATTTATTCAAGAGATACAGGAGTGCTGATTCATAGGGGCACATGTACCCCAATATTTATAGCAGTGCTTTCAACAATAGCCAAATTATGGGAAGAGCTTAATGTGCATCAACTGATGAATGGATAAAGAAGATGTGGTTTATATATACAATGGAATACTACCCGGCAATGAGAAAGAATGAAATCATGCCATTTTGCAGCAAGGTGGGTGGAACTGAAAGGCATGTTAAGTGAAATAAGTCAGTCAGAGAAAGATAGATATCATATGTTTTCACTCATATGTGGAAATTGACAAACTGAACAGAAGACCATGGGGGAAGGGAAGGGGAAAAATAGTTACAAACAGAGAGGGAGGGAGGCAAACCATAAGAGACTCTTAAATACAGAAATAAACTGAGGGTTGGTGAGGGGTGGGGGAGAGGGGGGAAATGGGTGATGGGCATTGAGTAGGGCACTTGGGATGAGCACTGGGTGTTGTATGTAAGTGATGAACCATGGGAATCTACCCCCAAAACCAAGATCACACTGTATACACTGCGTGTTAGCCAACTTGACAATAAATTATGATAAAAAATAAAAGATAAATATTTTAAAATATATTTAAAAAGTATTTGGCAACACTGGGCCCATGTTCTTTCTTGACTACATACTGATGAACATGAATGGTGGCTACCCCTTCAGATGACCCAAAGCTTTCCACTTCCAATTGTTTTCCAGTATCTGTTGTCCATTTGTCATCACCATTTGTCAATATACTTATTTTACTGTACAGATAAAAGGAAAAGTGGCACACTTTTGGTTCCCATTTCTCTATCAAAACTGGTAAATAGACTGACAAAATTGCATGAGTCAATAAAATTGGGAAAGACCTATTCTTAAAATCTGGAATGCATCTACCGCTGTCCTTCTTCATCACTAGGTCACTTTTCTGGAGGAAATGCCTATTTCTATTGAAGCAGAAACCACAAAATATTCATTGACTCAGAATGGAAGGAACATTCGCCAACATACAACATCTAGTCCAGAGGCAGGGGCAGAAAGTACCAGGCAAGTTTGGGGTGAGTGTGGAGGAATGATTTCTAGCTCAGTTTTTCATCAGTCTGCCTTGCCCTAAACCAAGCCCTCTTTTCCACTCTCAGCTTTGATCCTACAGTTTGTGTCCAAGTACATGATGTGATTTACCACTACTACAATTTCACAGGTTAGCAGTTAGTTTCAGCCCATCTTTCAGAAGTTAAATATGGATATTCCCAGGTGTGAGGTGAGGACAATGCAATAGGGAGACAGAAAAATGCCCTGGAGAGTAGAGATATTGAAAACATGGCCCTTCTGCATATATGGTCTCAGGGGATCAAAACCTAAACAAATACAAGAGAGACTCCAGAGAAAGAATTCCCGATTTTGTTTTCATAAACTGTAAAGAATTCCAACTGCTCCCTCCTCCTCTCTATCTCCTGGTCCCTTTTCATTTTCTTTTTCCCTTCCTCACTCTACCATGGGGCAGAAAATCCTACTGATTGCTAATACCTTTTATAAACACTTTGTCAGAACCTGAAAAGTTGATATGTTGCCAGAGGGCCTTAGACCATGAATCTCAAAGTCCTCATGATTTTTTTTTAATTTTTTTTTTCAACGTTTTATTTATTTTTGGGACAGAGAGAGACAGAACATGAACGGGGGAGGGGCAGAGAGAGAGGGAGACACAGAATCGGAAACAGGCTCCAGGCTCTGAGCCATCAGCCCAGAGCCTGACGCGGGGCTCGAACTCACGGACCGCGAGATCGTGACCTGGCTGAAGTCGGACGCTTAACCGACTGCGCCACCCAGGCGCCCCAAAGTCCTCATGATTTAAATTACAAATGTTGACAGTAAAAATAAGCCCACATTTCTGGAAGTATCAGAAATGAAGTCTTCCTCTCAAAGTATGTATTCCAAGCCTTGCTTGAATTTACAAATATGAAATCCATTGGATTTTTCCTGATGCTGTGGGAATGGAGACTGGAGAGATTGTGACCTCCAGTAACTGATTGTTAGAGGTTACCCAATTCTCTGCTTCTTATAGAAATTTTAGTGTGGGATTTGGAATCCCAAACCATTATTTCAGGCATGAAAATTAACTAGCTGTCTCTGGGAACTGAACTACAAAAATTGCATCAGGAAGAATTAATATGATATAACATACATAATGCGGGTGTGTTATGTCTCAAAGAAAAACCTGAAAGGGACATTTGTCAGAGCTTGGTTATAAATTCCTTTCCTCTAGAACATCCTTATCCTATTCACCTACCCAAAGAAATCATGGAGCTTGATGGACCATAGCAGTAGGGCAAAAGATAGGCACAGTTCAGCACTTCCTAATGACATCAGTGGAAATATATCATCTAGTTTTGCTGTATAACAAACTATCCCAAAATGTATTGGTTTAAAGCAACAAATCTTTATCATTTCTCATGATTCTGTGGTTGTCTGAGTGGTCCTTCTGGTCTACATTAGGTTGGCTGACTTCTGCTGGACTCTCTCATCTCCTGATAGCCTCACTCAGATTGTTGGCAGGCTGGAGACCAAAAACTTCTGTTCCCCTCCATGTGGCCTCTTATCCTCCAGCAAGCTAGCCAGGGATCAGGATTCTAACAGCAAGAAAAGAAGTTGTAATGCATAAGGGCCTCTCAAGTCTATGATCGTGTCATTTTTTGCTAATATCCCATTGGCCAAAATAAGTTGGCCAAAAAAAGGAGGTGCATAATTTGTGGCCAGAGTTTAATTTACCACAGGGAATTTTCAGCCCATCCTCTAAGGATTCAAAGAAAGTCAGAAAATTGAAACATGAAATATTTTAAAATATTCAAAGCAGAGATAGAAAGGACTGGCAGAATCTATGTCTTAGGCTGGGTTTCCCCAGAAACAGACTGAGACAAGGTCTTGGGTGCCAGGAGTTTATCTGGGAAGAAATCTCAGAAGATACATACAGGGAAGTAAGGAAGTGAAGGAAGGGAAAGGGGGAAAGTGTGCTAATGAGCTGGTTATTACTGGTAGCAACTGGGGCTCAGTCCTGTTGAATACCTCTGAGAGACAATGTAGAGAACATGCCTTAGCATTCTCCAACCCAATGGGTAAAAGCACTGGGCTACTGATCCACCACTTTCTGTCCATCATTGATGTAGGGTTGTTCCCCTGCACTTCGGGCCAGTTTACATATGACCCAAGCATGTTAGTGGCCAACAGCCCTCAGGTAAAGAACTTGCAGTAGGAGGTGCTCAAGTTGAGTCAGCATGCAGCGATACAGCTTAGAAACTGACAGTCTCTTCTACAGTGGAATGACCTGAATGAAGTTATGAGTTCACATGTCAGTTTCAGTACTTATTGTGTGACCTCGGAGAAGTTGCTTCATCTCTCTGTGCCTCAGTTTCCTCCTAATAGTGTCTACCTCATGCAGTTGTTAAGAGAATTAAGTAGATTTTTCTGTCTAAAGTGCTTAGAGCAGGGGCGCCTGGGTGGCTCACTTGGTTAAGCAGCCGACTTCGGCTCAGGTCATGATCTCACGGTCTGTGAGTTCAAGCCTCGCGTCGGGCTCTGTGCTGACAGCTTGGAGCCTGAAGCCTGTTTCAGATTCTGTGTCTCCCTCTCTCTGACCCTCCCCCGTTCATGCTCTGTCTCTCTCTGTCTCAAAAATAAACGTTAAAAAAATTTAAAAAAAAAATAAAGTGCTTAGAGCAGTGCTTGGCAACATACCAAGTGTTAGTTAATGCCGTTATCATATTTTGTTTATTGTGATTTTAAAACTCACCA
The DNA here is from genome assembly GCF_018350175.1 of Felis catus. Classification (NCBI taxonomy): domain Eukaryota; kingdom Metazoa; phylum Chordata; class Mammalia; order Carnivora; family Felidae; genus Felis; species Felis catus. Next base: position 24,261,097 of record NC_058382.1, read on the forward strand.
GGATCTGTTCACCCAGAATAGACCCTGGTTCCAGGAAAGCACTTCAAGAGCCCAGATGGAAAGAAATTTAAGAGTGCTATTCCTCCCTGAGCTAAAAGAATTAAGCTCTGAAGCACAGAAATTAAGACCATTTTTATTAATGTTTTCTGAAGTGGTGAGAAACAAGTTGCAGAGCACAGGTAAATAAGTAGGAGAGAAACCGGATACCAAAGGAAAATCTTAAATTAAATTTCAGTAAGAATCATCATCTCAGCACTCACATCTTAGGGCCAGGCAAGCCCACTGAATGTAGCCTAAGGCAAAGGGTTGTCACTGGGTCAGAGCAGCCATCTGTGCCCCATTACATCCTGTGGTAGTTTACCTGCCTTTGTCCCTTCTTTCCTTGATTCCTCCAGAAAAGTATCCCCTGAAAGCTGGATATGTTATCATTCACACATCTCAGCACTTTGCCCCACTAAACAGTCAAAGCCAGAGAGGCCCTCCTAAGACTGTTGACATCAACTTGGGTTTATGAAAATTTGTTTGGGATAAGAAGTCTACAAAGAAATCTAATCTAGCTTCAGAATTGGAAGACCATGAGAGGAGTGGGCCACAGCACGTTTCCAGGACTCTGCTACCTGAACTCTTTCTTGCTTCCTCCCCACTCTCTGCTCCCAGACAGACTACATGGGGAGAGAAGTTCCAAGTCCCACCCACACACACACTCTCTCTCTGTCTCTCTCTCATAACAATATTAATCCCTAGCCCTGTGTGCCAAGCCCTTTGCTGAATGCCTATGTGCTTGCTATCATTACAGTCCCACTTTGCAAATGAGGAGACTGAGGCTAAATAAATAGGAGGCAGATAGTGAAGCCAAGATTCAAACTCAGGCAGACAAATCCCAGCAGCCACCTCTCCATTACCTGACCATATTCTACTTTTTTTCATATTGGTGTCTCTTGTGCACATGCTTTATCTCCCCTGGCCAGGTGGTGAGTTGCTTAAAAGTAGGGTTCATGAATACTTAAGTGTGAAGGACATCACAAGATAATTTAATTGAATCCATTCTAGTTTTCTGTCAAATGCTGACATCTCTTATCTGTTGTCATTTAACTTTTGCTTGAATAATACCAAAAAGAAACTGTTCTTTGGAGACAAATCTCATTACTAGGAGTTTCTGCTTTATTCTGAGCTGAGAACTATTTCCACTGAACTTAAAATGGCTTCCCCTTTCACATGACAGCTCTTCAGATATGCAGAGACAGAAATCTTATCACTTCATAGTCTTCACTTCTCCATTCCAGAAACTCCCTTCACTACCTTTAGCTATTCCATCGCATTGCATCTTCTTTTCTATCCTGGTCACTTTTTTTTAATATGAAATTTATTGTCAAATTGGTTTCCATACAGCACCCAGTGCTCATCCCAACAGGTGCCCTCCTCAGTACCCATCACCCACCCTCCCCTCCCTCCCACCCCCCATTAACCCTCAGATTGTTCTCAGTTTTTAAGAGTCTCTTATGTTGTGGCTCTCTCCCTCTCTAACTTTTTTTTCCTTCCCCTCCTCCTTGGTCTTCTGTTAAGTTTCTCAGGATCCACATAAGAGTGAAAATATATGGCATCTGTCTTTCTCTGTATGACTTATTTCACTTAGCATAACACTCTCCAGTTCCATCCACGTTGCTACAAAGGGCCATATTTCATTCTTTCTCATTTCCAACTAGTATTCCATTGTGTATATAAACCACAATTTTTTTATCCATTCATCAGTTGATGGACATTTAGGCTCTTTCTATAATTTGACTATTGTTGAAAGTGCTGCTATGAACATTGGGGTACAAGTGCCCCTATGCATCAGCACTCCTGTATCCCTTGGGTAAATTCCTAGCAGTGCTATTTCTGGGTCATAGGGTAGATCTATTTTTAATTTTTTGAGGAACTTCCACACTGTTTTCCAGAGTGGCTGTATCCTGGTCCCTTTTCTAAAAATATCTTCCTGATAATAATGACATTTTTAAAACCTGGACCCCAGAAGTGAATAAGTCAAATTCAGCCTGCTCAGAGCAAATAATGTAATATTTTGGACCTACTGCAATGACCAGCCCTTAGAATATGTTTCTGGAGTTATGGCATAATATTTATGAGTGGCTGAGCAAGTGACAATCATCCCACTACTAACTTTCTGAGCCTGTGATTTGTCATCTGAAAAATGGGAGTAATAATCAGTTTTTCCCACTTCAAAGTTTTGTGAGAAGGAACAGGCCAACATATATAAAAAATGAAAACTATAATTAAAAGTCATGTAATACATCAATTTAATCTGTTCCCTGTCAGAATTAGAAGGACCAAACTTGGCCAAAATCTGAGGGGAGAAAGGTAGATCTATCCTCCAATAAAAAATTTAGTGCCTCAATGAAGTCCCAAAGACCAGATCAGCAGTTTGGTGAGAACAACAGTGGACTCATTTTTCCCATGCCTGTAGCTAATACCCGTCGTTTTGGCTGCCCATCATTCTGCTATTCTTCTTTTGATAAAATAGTCTCATTGACCTGGGTAATCACTCCTCCCTCACTCTCATTCCTTGTCAGTCAAGAGGGACTAAACCCTCCCCTAGCCCTACAGGATGACACTGATGGACTTTAGCCAAACAGCATATCCCATCTTTTTGACCACAGTGTTTGGTTCTTGGATCAGAATTATACCTAAATTAGGCCAATGAAGATCAAAGTTAAAGTTTCTCTTTAACTCAATGGAAGTTGAGCCAAGAAAGAGAGAAAGTAAACCCTGGGCATATCGTCTGAGGTTGGATCAAGCTATCCCTGAAGTGAGACTAGCTCTGTATTTTTCAATTACACAAGCCAATGACTTCTCTGTATTGCTTACACCAGCCTGGATTTAAATATATACCTGAAATCAAAAGAATACTTGTGTATAAAATCCTCTATGGCACTACCCACCTTTTCTATCCTTTTTTTTGTAGCTGCTGAGATAGAAATATAGGGAATCACAGTTTAGCCATCCCCAAACAGTCTGTAAGACTCCACGAGCATGGTGCTAACCATGAAGTCCTCTTTCTTATAAAATGAAGAGAGTCGAATCTGCCTTTCAGAATTGTTTTGAGGATTAAAGGAGGCAGTGTGTGTAAATTGCTCTGCACATTGCATGACACATATTAAGTAACAGCAGCACATTTTTCTTCTACTTTCCCAAAGCACTGATCTACTGTGTTCCCAGCATGTGACAAAGGCTTTGTACTTTGATCACATGAACTCATGAGTGCAGAAATGCGGTGTTACAAGTGCAAAGTGAGAATTAGGATCTAATCACAAAGAAGCAATCTACAGGGAGAGGCAAATGAGAAAAGGCCCTTCAGTACAAAGCTACCATTCAGTACAAAGCTAGAGTGTCTGTTCTAGTTTCTCAAAGATAAGCAATCTCCATAAAAGGCTGTCATTGACATAGAACAGCTGTTTGAGGGGTCCTTGAAAGATTCAGAAAATTTTTAGAACTTTGGTTTAACCTACTTCTTCTCTTCTCTTCCAGTGTCCCTGAATATACTCCCTTCTACCCTTTCCTTGTGGCAGAAGTACATAGGAAGTTACCACTACCCTTCAGATGGCCTTAGCTAGATAAGGAGAGTGAAGAAGTGCTTCATCAGAGTGTTTGGGGTGTGAAGAAGCCTGTGCACCCCAGGGTCATGATGCTAAAATTCTTCTGCCTATCCTTTTCAAGTAGCTCCCCTTTCCTCTGAGGAGATACATTTGTCCACAGGTGTCACCACCACACCTCCAGCCTATCTCAGTGCTCTTCTTTCCTCCAGAAGCTTCTCTGGATCCCAGGACATACAATAACTGCCCCTATATAGATTGCTGGACATTTCACTATATACCATTTGGCACAGTGAACTTATAATAGTGTCTAACTTTCCTCTTGGGGACAGATACCATGTCCTCCATATATTTGTAAAAGTGCCTAGCATTATAGATTCTTAAAGATTAAATTTTAAATGTGTCTTAAAGCCATACAGTCACCACAGTTTCATAGTCTCAGCAAATCCTCTTTCTCACATCACCACCACCACCACCACCACCACCACCACCACCATTATCACCACCACTATCATCATCAGCAGCAGCAGCAGCAGCAGCATCACCATCAAAGCCATACCTACTTGGGCTTCCCAGAAAAACTGCTTTCCTGCCAGAGTCTGACTGAAAATATCTTTATCAATTTCCATTTGCTTTGACCTACTATGCAAAGATCATATATTAACTCAACTACTTTATCTAAATACTTGGCCAAATCAAACTTTTACACTTCTACAAGAGATGTTCAAATGTATCAGTCCATTTAAATCTTCTATGAGTCCTTAGAGAATAGAATCACTTTCAGTAACAAGATCAGTTTTCTACTAACTGGGGGAATTTCCTCCTAAAATCTTCATATGAAGAAGTTAGGAGAAAGAAAGAGAGAGAGAAAAAATGGAGGAAGGAGAGGAAGAAAGAAATGAGAAGGATATGAAGGAATTTTTTGCTTGAGCATTATTATTTGATGGAAGGTTAATAAAAGTACATCTGTTTTGAAAGTATACATTCCATCATACACACTTTCACATAGCCAATTATAATGATTAAATGGTATTTGTTTTCATGAAAGCAAATAATAGGCTTAATATCTTTTTAAAGAAATTATCAGGGAAAAGGACAGTAATGCAGATAAAAGGTCATATTCTGGGACAACTTCATCCAATGACTCCAATCTCAGAAATCCATGACCATAAGCATTTGTAGGCATTTTTTAAATTAGGTATAATTGACAAATAAATTTGTATACATTTAAAGTTTACAATATGATGATTTCATATACATATACATTGTGAAATGAATACCAAGATCAAGTTAATCATCACATCCGTCACCTCACATAATTATCTTTTATTTTATTTTTGTTAAGAAAACTTAGGATCTACTCTCTTAGCAATTTCAAGTATAGAATAGAGTATTATTAAGTATAGTTACCATGCTATACATTAGATTATCAGCACTTCTTCATCTTATAAAAATGTTTGTACCCTTTCATAACATCTCCCATTTCCCCTACCCTCTAACCCCTGGCAGCCACAATTCTACCCTGTTTACATGAGCTCAATTTTTGTGTTTGTGTTTTTGTTTTAGATTATATATATAAAGGATACAATTTTTGTCTTTCTCTGTTTTGGTTTATTTTATTTAGCATAATGTCTCCCAGGTATATCCATGCATCAAAAATGGGAGGATTTCCTTCCTTTTTATGGATGAATAATATTCCATTGTATACAAATATCCCACACTCTTTATCTATTTACCCACTGATGGACACTTGCATTGTTTCCATATCTTGGTTATTGTGTATACTGCAATGAACATGGGAGTGCAGATAACTCAAGATATTGATTTTGTTTCCTTCAGATAAATTCCCAGAAGTGGAATTGCTGGGTCATATGATAGTTCTACTTTTAATATTTTGAGGAACTTCCATTCTATTTTCCATAATGGTTATACTAATTTACATTCCCACCAATGGTGCATAATTGTTTCCTTTTCTCCACATCCTCACCACTACTTTTTATCTCATCTTTTTTATAAAAACCATCCTAACAGGTGTGAGATTATATCTCATTGTGTTTTTATTTACATTTCCCTGATGATTAGTGATGTTGAGCACCTTTTTATATAGCTCCTGGGCATTTGTATATCTTCCTTGGAAAAACGTCTATTTAGATACTTTGCCTATTTTTAACTTGGATTTTTTTTTTTTTTTTTTTTTGCTATTGAGTCATATGAGTTCCTTTTATATATTGGCAATTACCCTTAATCTGATATATGGGTTGAAAATATTTTCTCAAAAGGAAAGAAAGAAGAAAGAAAGAAAGAAAGAAAGAAAGAAAGAAAGAAAGAAAGAAAGAAAATATTTCCTCCCATATTTATTTTGGTTCTTGCCTATTTATTTTGGTTCTTGTTTACTGTATAGAAGTATTTCAATTTGATGTAATCTCATGTGTTTATTTTTGCTTTCGTTGCAGGTGGTTTTAGTGATATATATATATATATATATATATATATATATATATATCATTGCCAATTACAATATCAAGTAGCTTTTTCCTTATGTTTTCTTCTAGGAGTTTTACAGTTTCAGCTTATGAAATTAGTCAAATTTGAGTTAATTTTTGTGAGTTGTGTAACATGGGGTTCAGTTTCATTCTTTTGTAGCTATATATCTATTTTCCCAACACTATTTATTGAAAAGAGTGTCTTTTCCCATCGTATGTTCTTGGTACCATTGCCAATCATTAGTAGATGTAGATGTTGGTTCATTTCTGGACTACCTAGTCTGTTCCGTTGGTCTGTGTATCTGGTTTTTTGCCAATAGCATACCTCTGATTACTATAACTTTATAATATAGTTTGAAATTAGAATGTGTATGTGGCATTATTTACAATAGCCGAGACATGGAAACCACCTAAGTGTCTATCACCACATGCCTAAAGAAAATGTGAGATAGATAGATGATGAATAGATAGATAGATAGATAGATAATAGAATAGTGTTCCTACAAGTTAAGGGTTCAGTCCTAGAAGACTGTCCCCCCAGCATCAGAATGAGAATCATAAATCAGGTTGTCACCTGTGCTGACTGACAAGCTATAGATTGGAGATTCCAATGACCCTCTCTGTAGACTTGATTAATTTACTAGAATAACTCACAGAATCCAGAAACATTTTATTTACCAGGTTATGGGGCTTATTACAAAGAATATTAAAGGATACAAATCAACAGCCAAATGAAGAGAGATATAGGGCAAGATCCTGAACAAAGGAGATTTTTATCACCTTGGAGTTTAAGGCCCAGCATGGCAACACATGGATAGATTCTGGTTTACTAACCTAGAGCTCTCCAAACCCTGTCCTTTGGGTTTTTATGGAGGTTCCATTACATAGGCAAGTTTGATTAAATCATTAGCTATTGGTGATCAAAAGCAATTTCTAGTCACTCTCCAGTCCCTGGAAGTCAGGGGGTGGGACTCAATGTTCCAACCTTTTAATCACATAGCTATTTGTTTTGGCAACCACTTCCCATACTTAGGTGCTTTTCAAAAATCATTTCATTAATATATGCTCAGGCATGGTTGAAACAGGTTTGTTATGAAGAGCAAGACCCTTAGATAGTTCTCATGATTTAGGTAATTCCACATGTTTTTGTCCCAGAAATGAGGACATAGACTAAATACATATTTCTTATAACAAATCACAGTATCACAGTTAGTCTGGCTAATGGCTTATAGATTCTATCTCTTAAAAAAACTAGTTCTTAGTTTTCTTGATCTCTTCGGTTGTCTTTCTAGTCTCTATTTCATTTAATTTTGCTCTGATTTTTGCTTTCCCCATCATTCTAACTTTGGGCTTAGTTTGTTCTTCTTATTCTACTTCTTTGTGGTATAAAGTTATGTTGTTTATCTGAGATTTTTTTTTTTTAATGCAGGAGTGTTTTCATAGACAGCCTTTATTATGTTGAGGTGTGTGCCCTCTAACCCTACTTTGTTGAGGGTTTTTAGCATGAATGGATTTATACTTTGTCAGATGCTTTTTCTGCATCTATTGAAAGTATCAAATTGTTCCTAGTCTTTCTTTTATTAATGTATTGTATCATACTGACTGATTTGCAAATATTGAACAATTTTGGCAACCCAGAAACAAATGCCATTTGATCATGGTGAATGATTCTTTTAATGTACTGTTGGATTTAGTTTACTACTATTTTTGAGAATTTTTACATCCATATTCATCAGGGATTACTATGTAGTTCTCTTTCTTAGTGGAGTCTTCATCTGGCTTTGGTATCAGGGTAATGCTAGCCTTATGGAATGAACTTGGAAATTTTCCTTCATTTTCTGTTTTTTTTGGAACAGTTTGAGAAGAATAGGTATTGACTCTTTAAATGTTTGGTAGAATCTACCTGTGAAGCTATCTGGCCTTTGACTTTTGTTTATTGGAATATTTTTTATTGCCGATTCAGTTCCTTTGATGGTTATCAGTCTATTCAAGTTTTCTATTTCTTCCTGTTCCCATATTGGTAATACATATGTTCCAAAAAATATATCCATTTCTTCCAGATTGTCCAATTGATTGGCATGCATTTTTTCATAATATTCTATTATATTTGCTTTTATTTCTGTGGTGTTGGTTATTTCTCTTGTCTCATTAGTGATTTTATTTGATTCTTTTCTCCTTTTTTTGATAAGCCTGGCTTGAGGTTTACCAATTTCATTAATTTTTTTAAAAGAACCATCTTTTGGTTTTATTGATCTGTCGACTATTTTTTTAAGTTTCTGTATCTTTTATTTCTGCTCTTGTCTTTAAACACCTCTTAACTACACAATTCACTAAATGCAAATTGAAAACACCTGTGACCAACCCACCAATGGCTATTTTGTATTACACAGAGCCAAAGACAGAAGAGAGACACAAAAACCAGAGTGTGCAGCATGATGCAAAGATTTACTCAGGGTCCCAATATTGCAAACAGCATTGACAGAACCTCAGTCTAAGTTCTCAACACCTAGCCTTAGAGATGATGCCAGGCAGACAGTGTGGCTCCATGAAAAGAGCTGGATTCCAAAAAGGAGGATTGGTGAAAATCAAGCACATGGCAGCGAACTCAACCAGAGAGTAGCTGCCTTCTGCTACAAAGAGCATTTTCAATTCAGCAAGGACTTATTGAACCCTGTTTGTGGAGATAAATGAGTGAGTTGCATCCTATGATGAGGTTACAATCAGCAAGACCCTGGCCAACTTTATGGACAATGACAGTTCATGGCATGCTGAGATGTATGCCCCAGGAAAAAGAGAAAATGCTGTGACTCCTCTGGAAAAGAAAATATGTCAGCATGCGGGATGCGGGGGGGTGGGGATCATGACACAAAACCTACCCAATGTATTACAATTATGATAATTCTTACTGTGTAGTATTGGCACTGAAGTCAAAGAAAGAGATCAATGGGATAGAACTAGCAGACCCAAAACAGATCCATGTGGGGATTTAGCAGGTGATAAGGATGACATTTCAAATTGGTAGAAAAAAAATTCAATACATGCAACAATTTGCCATCTACTTGGGAAAAGTTAAATTTACATCACATGCCTGATACCATAAACAAACTTGAATCCTGGATAGTTTAATAAGCCAAATGCACAAAATTCATATAAGTAATAGGAGAAACTATATTTTTAATGTTCTGTAATATTGGGGTGGGGAAAACATGACACAAAACCCAGAAACTATAATACAACAAGATTATTTACATCTTTAAGCTTATATATGTTAAGTATACCAATAAAAGTTATCCTTTATTGTCATTATCATATGATTCCACTTGTCCTTGGAATCTAAGCTACAAAACAAAGAAAAAAAGACAAACCAAAAAAAAAAAAAAACAAACCAAAAAACAAAACAACAACAACAACAAAAACCGGACTTTTAACTGTAGAAAACAAATTGATGGTCACTTGACGGTTTAAATAGGTGTGAAGGGGATTAAGAGGACACGTATCATGATCAGTACTGAATTATGTATATAATTGTTGAATCACTATATCGTTTACCTGAAACTAATAAAACACTGTATGGTAACTGATGAGGGACCATAAGATAAACTGAGGGCCAAGCACAAGCTAACACACACACATACACACATACATGCACGCACACGTGCACGCGCTCATGCGTGCGCGCGCACACACCCACACACCCACACCCTAGGTGGGATTTGTGTAATATTCCTCAGGCACTCCTGGATGCCAAATAACAAAGGAAAGGGAAGAAAACAAATGGTTAACTGATAGAGATCACAGCCATGCAGGACGTGAGTCTCCATCAGTTTACAAATATATTAGTAAATTACAAGAAAAAAGCAATGGAGAAAGGCAATAGCTTAATCTCCAAAAACCTGTAGACTCAGTTTCCTGGAGCCCCAACATCACCCCCTCCCTAGTCAAATGGAGAACAAAGGCAAGAAGGAAATTCCAGGTGAAATTAAATTTCCTTATAACCGGCAGCCCATTGACAAATAGGAACTCCTTACTGTCTTAATGTTAATGCTTTGGCAGAAGGGGAAAAACAACCTTAGCTAGACCTCCAATATCCTGTGAGTTTTCTTTAGGATATGAAAGTCTCTTTGAAAATTTCCCCCCGAATTTACCTCCTCCAAGTCCATAGTATATACCCAGCCATTCTTCACAACCCCAGTGCAGCTCTTTCTGCCCCTGGGTCCTGTCCCCCAGCTTTAATAAAATCACCTTTTTGCACCAAAGACATCTTCAAGGATTCTTTCTTGGCCATCAGCTCCAAACGCCCATGATTCCAAAACTTCATCATTGACTACATTATTGTTATGTTTTTAATTAAAGAATAAAGAGACTTATAGTGAGAAGGAAAGCTGGTAAAAAAAGCAGATAAAAAGGGATAGCCAGATGTTGGAGGCCAGATACTCCCCTTGCATACTTTTGGCTTTTGCAATCTTGATTGCCTCTTGTATCAGCCTACAGCCAGGAACCAGAAGCTTGACTGTACTAGCCTCACGCATCCTGGAAGTACATATGGATAAAAGACCAGTAAAACCTGAGCTGGATGATCAATCTTTGGAAGTGACTCTGCTGGGCTGCCACCAATGAGAAATAAACAGTCATTTCTGATTCCCTAAGCGCGTGTCACTTGTCCTTTCCTGGGCACCGAGTATTTGCTGTAACATTTTTGTGTGTTGGCCGAGAAGCTGACAGCCACGCTGGCCCCTTGAGCCACCATTGTCATGAACCAGCAGGGGCACCACCATTTCAGGTCCTCTGGACAGGAAGGAAGGCGTGCCCCCTGTGGTTTCACTAAACCCTGAGCCTCACAGGGCCAATAATAACTAGCCGTGCATGCATTCTAATGGACCCTAGAGGGAAATCATAAAATTCTGCCAGGATGGAACATCGGATCGAGTGAGTGCCCCTGGGGACCCAGGATTGAGTTCAGGCCCGCCCTAGAGACAGAAGGGGAGCTTGATCACCTCCCAGATGACATAGTCACCACATAGGATAGGGAAGCCCTGGGTGGATATCTGCAATCTGTCTGAATGTGTGTGTGAGTGCCCATGATCCCTGGTTTCAGCTATGGAGTCAGAGTGGGTCCTACCCTAGGATTCCATGATGACCTCATACAGCTCAAGACAGAATCGGTCCTCAGAAGCCTGATCCATTTCAGGAGCTTATACTGACCTGCCAATGCTAAGAGGCATCCAAGTCCCCATGCAAGGAGCAGCCAGGTGGACAAAGCCACCTCTGACCTCCTATTTATCCTGCAACACTATACACTGGGAGGGATCCACCTAGGATACCAAGATGGGGGAAAATTCCTCAAAACCAACTGTTTTAGAATGCATGATTAAGAATTTTAAAAAGGGATTTTTCAGGTGACTATGGGGCCAAATTGGCCCCCAGGAAATTACACACCTTCTATGAATTAAAATGACTTATGTTCAGTTTAGGCCGGCCCCCGAGGGCACCCTAGATGTCCCCACAGTCGGAGCTGTTTATAAAATAGTTAGTGGAGACCCTGGCCACCTGGATCAATTCCCATACATCAATCAGTGGGTGGAAATAGCCCAAGTCAAGCCTCTTTGGGTCCAGTTCTGCCTTAATAGTAAGGGACAATGTAGGGTCTTAGTGACATGGATGGAGAAGAAGACCTTGCAGCAGAAAAAACTGCCCCTCATCCTCCAAGAAAATTCAGAAGTCCTTCTTTTTCTGCCACCATATGCCCCCCATGCCCCATCAATCAAGGGAGGGGAACCTCACCTGCCTGACAGTCCACTTCTGTTGGTCTCTCCTCCACCAGCAGCCAGTCCACCCCAACCAGGGATACCTGAACTGATAGGAAGATGTCTTAGGTCTGTGGCTCAAGGTCCAAGACCCCCATTGGCAATGCAGATGCCGTTGCAGGAGATGAGGGGTCCCTAGTGAATAGGCTTCAATGGGACCCTACAAGAGTGGGGGATCAGTTTTTTACTACCAAACATTCTCCACTACTGACCTCCTCCACCCTACTCTGAGAAGCTGCAGGTTATGTTAGATCTCCTAGAATCCATAATACAGACTCATCGCCCTGCCTGGGTTGACTGTAAGCAGCTTCTTCTTACCCTTCTCAACACGGAAGAGCGCCAACGAATCCTCACTGAAGCCAGAAAATGGTTCCAGACTCAGGCACCGGATGGACAACTAGATGTTGAGGCTTGGGCATGGGAGGCTATGCCTGAAGAGGACCCTCACTTGGACCCCAACACAGAAGCAGAAAGGGCCAGATTAGAAAGATACTGACTCGCCTTCCTCCAAGGGGTAAAAGCAGGGGCCAAAAATTCCAACATGGCAAAGGGATCTGAGGTCTTACAAAAGCCAGAAAAGAGTCCAGCTGACTTCTATGAAATATTATGTGAAGCCTTCAGAGTTTACACTCCATTCGACCCAGAAGCTCCTGAAAACCAGTGCTGCCTTCATGAGACAGGCCCAAGGTGACATTAGACAGAAGCTCCAAAAATTGGAAGGATCCCCTAGAAAAATGCCACTTAACTACTGGAAATCACCAACAAGATTGTTGTAAATCAGGATCAACCTTCCAGAAAGGAGGCAGATCTAAGAATGAAATGAAAGGCAGCTCTCTTGGTCACTGCCTTGGGGTGACCACTCCCTCTGGAAGGACCACCACAGAAACCATGAGGGATTCAAAAACAAAGAAGAAGGGAACCACTGGGATGGGATCAATGATCCTACTGCAAAGAATTTGGACACTGGAAAAATGAATGCCCCAACCACTTAAAAGGAAAAACAAAAACTTCTTCTCCACCCAGCTGATACCAACCAGAACCACCTGAGGCTGACCTGATTGGACTGGCAGGAGTGGGCTCTGATTAGGACAGACTGGGCTCTATCCAACTAGGCGCCATGAGCCCATGGTCAAAATGAAGGTAAGGGACGAGACAATAGACTTCATGGTTGACATAGGGGCCAAACACTCGGTGGTGACACACAAAGTGGAACCTCTGTCAGGTCCAGAAGTCGCCATAATATGAGACACTGGGACACAAAACTAAAGGCCATTTGGCAGTCTCCAACAATGCCGGCTGGGGAGGGGGGCTGGGTCACCAAATAGTTCATGAATTTCTGTGTCTACCGGATTGCCCAGTCTCACTGTTAGGTAGAGACCCACTAGTCAATTTGGGCACAAAAGTAACCTCACCTCGGATGGACAGATGCAATTGCACCTAAACAAAAAGGCCCAACCCGTGATTTGACCCCTGACAATTCCCTGGGAAGAGGAGTGGAGATTACATGCTTCCCTTCCCCATGAGCCAACCATGGCCCCCAAGCTAGAAGCTGAATTCCCTTCAGTTTGGGCAGAAGAAAACTCCTCTGGTCTGGCAAAAAGCATCCCCCAATATTAATTGACCTAAATCCTTGGGCCTGACCTTTCAAAATATGCCAATATATGGTCCCATGAGAGGCATGCCTGGGGATCCAGACACAGTTGGATAGGCTACTCAAATGAGGACTTCTAAAATGATGCCAGTTCACATGTAATACTCCCTTGCTGCCTATGAAAAGGCCTGGTTACTGCCTTATACAGGACCTAAGAGCCATTAATGAAGCAGTCATCACACTGTATTCAGCGTTGCCTAACCCATACATTCTACTAGGACTCATACCCTCTGAAGCAGGATGGTTCACATGTCTAGATTTAAAGGACACCTTCTTCTGTCTCCAGCTAGTGCCTAATCGTCAACCCCTATTTGCCTTTGAATGGGAAAACCCTACCACAGGGGCGAAGGAACAAGTCACTTGGACTAGCTGTTGCAAGAATTCAAAAATTCACCAACCTTATTCAGTGGGGCCCTAGTCTTCCTCCAATATGTGGACAATCTCCTGTTAGACAGTCCCACACGGATACAGTGCTGGGAGGGAACCAGGGCCCTACTCAGGTTACTAGCAGAGGTGGGATACTGGGTGTCAAAGAAAAAGGCACAGATTTGCCAGCAGGAAGTTAAATATTTGGGCTTCAAAATTACCCAAGGCAAATGGATGCTGGGAGTTGAAAGGAAATGGGAAGTTTCCAAAAGTTCCCGGGAGCTGCAGGATTCTGTCGGATATGGATACCAGGGTTCTTAGAGTTGGCCAAACCTCTATACAAGGCACTAAAGGGGGAAGAAAGGACACCCCTTTTTTGGGGTCCTAATCAAGTAAAGGCATTCAAGACCATAAAAACAAAACTCACCGAGGCACCAGCCTTGGGACTCCCAGATGTATCACAAGTTTTCAACCTGCTCGTACATGAAAGGAATGGGCTGGCCCTGGGGGTTCTCACCCAGGAATTTGAACCTTGGCAAAAACCAGTGGCATACCTTTCAAAGCAGACTGACTCAGTTGTGGCAGGATGGCCACCCTGTTTGAGGGCCCTGGCAGCCACCACACTTTTAATCAAGGAAGCAGACAAACTCACATTTGGACAAAACCTAAGCACTAAGTTTCTCCCTTCTGTTATTACCCTGATGGATGCCAGAGAGCAACACCGGCTAACTCATGCTCAGATGACAAAATATCAGGGACTGCTATGTGAGAACCCACAAATAAGACTGGAAGCCAAATAGCATTAACAACTCAAGCAACAACAGATGTTGGCGAGAATGTGGAGAAAGAGGATCTCTTTCACATTGTTGCAAGCTGGTGCAGCCACTCTGGAAAACAGTATGGAGGTTTCTCAAAAAACTAAAAATAGAACTTCCCTACAACCCAGGAATTGCACTACTAGGCATTAATCCATGGGATACAGGTGTGCTGTTTCAAAGGGACACATGCACCCCCATGTTTATAGCAGCACTATCAACAATAGCCAAAGTATGGAAAGAGCCCAAATGTCCATTTACAATGGAGTATTACTGAGCAATCAAAAAGAATAAAATCTTGCCATTTGCAACTACGTGGATGGAACTGGAGGGTATTATGGTAAGTGAAATTAGTCAATCAGAGAAAGACAAAAATCATATGACTTCACTCATATGAGGACCTTAAGAGACAAAACAGATGAACATAAGGGAAGGGAAACAAAAATAATTTAAAAACAGGGAGGGGACAAAACAGAAGAGACTCATAAATATGGAGAACAAACTGAGGGTTGCTGGAGGGGTTGTAGGAGGGGGGATGGGCTAAATGGGTAAGGAGCATTAAGGAATCTACTCCTGAAATCATTGTTTCACTATATGCTAACTAATTTGGATGAAAATTTTAAAAAATAAAAAATTTAATTAAAAAACAAACAAATAAACAAACAAATAAATAAATAAAAAGACTGGAAGTCAAAAAACTCCAAACCTGCCACTTTCTTACCCTCAGAAGTTTCCCCAGAGCATGATTGTCTAGAGGTACTTCATGAAGTCTATTCTAGCTGACCCAGCCTATCATATAGGCCCTTACAAAATCCTGAACTCATCTTGTATATCGACAGCAGCAGCTTTATGAATGAAGGCAAAAGATATGACAGTTATGCAGTAGTCTCTTGTTTTGAGGTCATGATATGCCCCGATTCGAGAGACCCCCCAAAAACAACCCACCAGAGTCCAGAGTCAAAGCCAAGTGACAAGGGTCGTTTATTGCAGGTTCGAACCCGGTCCTCCGCACACTCGTTGCCGGTGACTCTAAGAGGCCCCGAGCAAGAATCTTACAGCTTCTTTTATAGACAGGCACAAACAAGTTAGGGATTTTTATGCGGTTACATAGCTGTTATTGGTTGACATTTAAATTTGAACACTCAGCAGAACTTGATTGGTTCCCGCCTTTATTTCAAACCACTCAGCAGAACTTGATTGGTTCCCGCCTTTAGGTCAGACCACAACTGGGCACGCTCTGGCTGGTTCCCGGAACGGCGGGGGGTGGGGGTCTTTTCTTTGCAGTTGTGAGTACACCTGGTAATTTTTCTCTTAGTCTCTCAGTCATAAGAGCAAGGGCCCTTCCACAAGGATGGTCAGCCCAAAAAGCAGAATTGGGGACCCTAATAAGAGCACTAGAAGTTAGTAAAGACAAATGGGCCAACATATGCACTGACTCATGCTATGTCTTCACTACTCTACATGTACATGGGGATTTATACAAGGTGAGAGGACTTTTGACCAGAGGAGGAAAAGAAATAAAAAATTGGGAAGAAATCCAAAAACTATTAAGGGCAGTCTGGGAACCAAGGGAAGTAGCAGTCATCCACTGCAAGGGACACCAAAGAGGAAAAGACTCAGTGTCAGAAAGTAGCCAATGGGCTGGTGTCACAGCTAAACAAGCAGCGGGAAAACCAACAACACCCTCAAAAATTATGCTTGCTTCAAAACTGCCAACTTCCTCAAGGTACACAATCCAATAAACAAATGGGCACAACAGGAAAAAGGAAGCCAGGCAAAAGAAAGACGGTAGGTATTTCCAGACCAAAGAATCTATATACAGGAACAGCTAGCCCACCAGGTTGTTCTCCAACAGCATGAGCTCACCCATCTAGGAAAAACCACCCTTAAAACCTTATTGAGCCGTTACTATGTATTTGCTTAACTCCTGTCCCTCTGTGCCTCAGTCTGTCAAGACCACCTCCTCTGTGCTCAAAATAATGCCAAACAAGGCCCCACTGGGCTCATGGGAATCCAATTCTGGGTACAGACACCCTTCAAAGATTTGAAGGTGGACTTTACTGAAATAAGACCCAGTGGAGGATACAATTTTCTTTTGTTATTCATCTGTAAGTTTTCGGTTGGGTTGTGGCTTACCCCACATGCACTGAAAAGGCAAGAGAAGTAACCAAGACCTTGTTAAGGGATGTAGACATAGAATGCCATTAACCATAGGCTCAGACAATGGCCCGGCTTTTGTTGTCAAGGTGGTACAACAAATAGCCAAAACCCTAGGTATCCAATGGAACTTACACTCAGCCTACTGGACCCAGAGTTCAGGGAAAGTGGAATCTATGAACCGGACCCTAAATCAGCCATGGCAAAACTATGTCAGGAAAGTAACTTGCCCTGGCCAGATATACTACCCCTACTTCTTCTCCAAATATGCTGTACACCCTGGGCAAAAATAGGATTTCAGATACTATATGGAAGACCCCCTCCACTAGTCAAATACAAGAGGGGACCTGACAGAGCTAGGGAATTTAGAAATAAAAAACAACTACAAGGATTAGGAAAAACTGAACTTGAGATACATAGGTGGGTGAAGGACGGTATCTATTTTCCTATGGATAACTGTACACCCCTACAAGCTTGGGGATCAGGTTTGGATTAAAGAGTGGAAAGGGAATCACTCAAACCTACCTGGAAGGGACCCTATTTAGTTGTGCTAACCATGACCACAGCCCTCAAGGTTGCAGGACTAACCACCTGAATCCACCATTCTCCAGTAAAGGCAGCCCACCTGTCACTTGACAACCACTTGGAATGGAAAGTGACTGCTAACCAGAATAATCCTTTACAGATCATCCCTAAGAAGATAACAGAAGATAAGCAGCCTGCAGCAATACCTGAGAACTCTTTGCAACCAGAAGCTTGAGAAAGTCACCAAGCAACTTAAATGAACTATAACAAATTATTCTCTCTGAATTTTCATTGTCATCCCCTACCTATTTCTCTTTCCATATTTGTTGCTATACTCTTTGCTGTAAGGCTGACCCAAGTTACTCCCACAGATTGGTGCCTCAGTCACAAACTCTTATTAGCCTTCCTCTACTTAATTAGTGTCAGGATGCCTAATTCTCCTTAGATGTATATGATCTGAGTTATGATTGCTGTCCCTGACTTGGAATAAGAAATTGTCAGTAACCTACCCTAACAAAATGAAATTTCTCCTACTGTTACTGCTGAGTTCTCTCATAAGAAGCAAAGTCCCTCTTCAATGTAATGATGACTGTTTCAGGACCTATCACTTGAGATCCTCCCTTTCCCCTGCCTTGAATGGCCTAAAACAACTCCTAGGACAGGGAACTACACACAAGGCCTTCACCACATATACATACCAACATGCAAAATGTTATCAATCCTCCTCGCACTGTTCCCATGACAGAAAATCTTATTGTCAAGGAAGTATTAAAGCAAGACACTTTTGGCAGGGAACATCATGTCATGGAACCCCAGACAAACATGCCTGCTGGACACAACAAACCCACTTTAGATTGTCTGATGGAAGGGGAGTCCAAGACCAGGCCCATAAGGAGGTAACCAACAGGAGGCACAAAATTCTATGAAGCAGACTTCTGAAGTCTGCTCAGGAGATTTAAACTTCTAATGGATCTTATGACTTTAACTCCTACTTATACCAGATTCTAAATTCAACCCATCACCTCCTCAACTTCTCTAACATTCAGTTAGCCAAGGACTGTTGGCTTTGTCTGTCTCTAACCCCCTTACATTATGAGGCTACCCCAGTTTCAGATAATGTAACCAATATGGCTATCACTTGCAACATAACAGATAAAATAAATGTCACAATAAGGCCCATGGTTACTGATATAAAACAAATAGGGTGGGCCTCCTTATGTTTTAAGGACCAACAGGGAACAACCCCCATAGGTAACTAACAACCAATGCAACCAGACTGAGATATACAATCAAACAGATAAAAACCAAGAGTCACCATGGTGCCTTCCCCCTGCAGGAATATTCTTTGTTTGTGGAACTAATGCTTATTTGTGCCTGTCTGCTAACTGGATGGGAATTTGCACCTTTGCCTTCTTAACCCCCAAATAAATATTCTCCCCAACAACCAATCTCTTATAGTTAATTTGGCTGCACATACCCAGTCTAAACGAGCTATCCAAGCTATACCTCTACTAATTGGGTTGGTAATCACTGCAGAGTAAGTACTGGAGTTGGGGGAGTAGCCTCATCTATTTCCTTTTACCAAAACTCTCCCAAAATCTGACAGATGACATAGAAGAAGTTGCAAACTCCCTGGTAACCCTACAAAACCAGGTAGCCTCCTTAGCAGCAGTAGTATTACAAAATAGAAGAGGGTTAGACCTGTTAACTGCTGAGAAGGGGGGAATATGTCTCTTACTAAATGTGGAATGCTGCTTCTATGTTAACCAGTTAGGGATAGTTAGAGATATGGCCCAACAATTAAAGGAACAGATCATCAAACGAGGCAAGAATTAGCAGACTCATGGAACTCTTGGAGCAACATGGAATTGGACATCCTGGCTCCTCTCTTTAGCTGATCCTCTCCTAATGCTTTTCATAGCCCTACTGTTTGGTCCTTGTATTCTTAATATGCTACCCAGATTTGACTCCTCTTGCCTAGAAGCTATATAACTCCAAATGATGTTTCAGTAGGACCATTCTAGCTGTCACTACTCTCTTTTGGATGGCGAAGAACCCTAGCTGTCACATTACTCCCTTCAACGTCCCTGTCCAGCAGGAAGAAGACAGAATGGTCTCTGTCCCCCTCCCACCTCCTGTGGCAGCAAAGGGTTCCCTGGCTCCCAAAACTGATTTTCTCTAAGTCTGCTACAGCAGCTTGAAAATCAAGAGCAGGTAATGAGAAGGAAAGTTGATAAAAAGCAGATAAAAAAGGGCAGCCAGATGTCGGAAGCCAGATACTCCCCTTGCATGCTTTTGGCTTCTGCAATCTTGCTCACCTCTTGTATCAGCAGGCAGCCAGGAACCAGAAGCTTGACTGTACTAGCCCTGCCCATCCAGAGAGCACATATGTATAAAAGATCAGTACAACCCAAGCCGGATGCTCAGCCTTTGGAGGTGACTTTGTTAGGCTGATACCAGTACGAAATAAACAGTATTTTCTGATTCCTCGAGTGTGTGTCCTTGTCCCTTCCTGGGTGCTGTAACAATAGCTCAGCCAGGACCACCCCAGAAGCAGCTAAGAGCCCAGACCTTACTCACTCACTGCCCTCACCTCAATGACTGGCAACATTTTGCTCAAATAACTCTTTGAAACAAGGTTGAGTAGTAAGAAGAATAACTTGTGTTCCACTATGTCTTTTCAAATTATTTTCTCTGTCATTTCCTTACTCCATTTCTAATGCAGTTCCATGTTGTGGAGACACAGGGCAGCTACAAACAATTTCACAGAAAGAAAATTGAGGTCTGACTGTAGGCAGTTGGCCTGGGTCACAAACTTCTGGAGCAGAGATGTGGCTGGACTTTGTTTCTGGTTAAAAACTTTCTTCATTTCATCCCATGGTCTCCCTAGAATGCTTGCCATTACTTTATTGTCTTCAAAAGAACAGTAGAACCCCTAAGGTTCCCAGGTATTTAAATGTAAACTAGAACATCTGACAAGAGAATAAGAATCAAACCCTCTCTCAAAGAAATCCAGATAGCAGTTCCCTTACCTCCACCTTCTAGCTTCACACTTAATTCTATGGGTAATGTTGCTGATTAGCCAGATTTCAATTAACTTTCAAAAGGAAAATTCTTCAACAGCATTTGTGGGAGTGAGTGGGAGGGAGGGCTAAGCTGGAGACTGGGGGGTGAGTTCAAGAAGAACTGATATTTGTGCTCACTATTCATCTTATTTGGTCTCAACACATTTAATGCATCTGTATTCACTCTTCCTGGGATGCTTGAATAGATTCTAACAACTGATATAACAAATAGGTCAAGTGTGTGTACATATTTCCTGTAAGGGTATAGGTAGTTTCATTTAATTTATAATCATTTTTATTTCGTTGAAAGACTCAATGTCATAAGGTACTATTAACTTAAGTACTCTATGGTATAGATTCACTTTATTGGAAATAATGGAGAGAGACAGTCTCTCACAGATCACTATGGAGGACCCTTTATACTGGAATGACAGTTAGGCAAGGTGTCATGAAATGACACCATATAATGGGCCGTGATCTTGACATAATTATGCTTTATGGATTTTAAAGAGCTCTCCTTCCCTGGGGCCCACCATTAGCAGCTTTCTCAAGTACTTGGCCACATCAGAAGAGAATGATTCACTATTGGTTTCTGTAAAACACAGAAAGATAGGCCAGCCAGAGCCCTCTGGCAATGGAGTGAAAAGGAATGACAGAGAGGCCACTGGCTCAGACTCCAAGTCATATATCTCCACCACTGACATTGGTCAGATTTTATAACTCCACTGAGATTATTCACTTACAAACTAGGGAAAAATAAAAGTATCTACCTCTTTAAGTTATATGAGGATTAAATAAGAAAATGGACACAGTACATAAGAAGTGTTCAGCAAATGTTAAACATTACCATTCTCATTATTTATTCTCCATATTTTAGCCTGCAAATCTCAGCATACATACTTGACAAGTTAAAAAAAAAAAGAAAATTTACATTTTTCCCTAGGGGTAAAACAATGATTAACATGTTTCTCATCTTACAAAATTTTACAAAAAGTTAATATATTTCTAATATTTGTACAATAGATATTTTTTTATTCAATCAGACAAATGAGCAAGATATCCACAAATGTTGCATGCCAACTGCTCATCAACTATCTCTACAGTTTATGATTTTGCTTCACTCTTTCCATCTTCTGTTTGTGTAATGTGCTTCACACTCAGAGCCAGGTGTTCCCCCTGGCTTTTCTGCAGGTTTATATTTGGGCTGGATATCTTCCATTGGCTCCTCCAATAAAAGTTATGCCTTTTTTAGACATCCACTCACCATCCTCTCCACTCAACTCTCTGATGAAGGATTGCAGGTTCCCACACCCTCTGCTTATCAGCAACAAAGCAAGGAAGGAGACTGAGGTCAGGTATTGAAAGGGCGGGCCTACGCCAGCCGACTCCATCTTGTTCTGTGTTCTTCACCTAGACCACGCCTCCTCCCCTTGAGTAACCTCCCGCTCACCCATTCAAGCTTCCTGATCAAAACACGCCCAGCGACCTGCGTAACAGGACTCCGACCCTTCCCCAGGTAATCAGCTGAGGCCACAGCCATTACCTCACCAACTGCCTCTAGACCCCTATAAAACTTTTGTGCTTTTGAAACTCGCTCTCTCTCCCCGGTATCTCACCGCTGCATCGGTGCAGGTAGGGGATTGAGCTCGAGCTAGCTCGAATAAAGGATCTTTTGCTTTTGCATCGGACTCGGCTCCCTGGTGGTCTTTGGGGATCACGAATTCTGGGCATAACAACATAAACCCCATGTCTCCATCACTTAGGCTGGACATTCCTCAGTAGAGGTACCACTCATCTCAAGGATAGCTACTCTATAGAATTTCTCCTTCCATCTTCCTGTTAATTGCTCCCTCCTTTTCTCCTTTAGGATCTAGAGGTAAGAGCTTCCTGTGGATCTGGCCCCATTACACCCTATCCACACTTTTAAGTGGTCTCTTCTTGAATTATCTAAATATCTGTTTACTAACTGATACATTTTGCTTTGTCATGTGTCAACAAATTTCTAGTCCTATAATCATGATGCTTTGTTCTTCCCTTTCCATTTAATGTGACCTCCTTTGTATTGATTAGCATTCTTATAGGTGAAAATGACAAAAATCCAATTTAAACTCTTCTAATTACAATAATAATAATTAAGAAAATACATTCTTTAGACAAAAATCCAGGAGCTCAAACAACATGTCAAGGATTATTTCTCTCTCCATTTCTTATTCATGTCAGGATTATTTCTCTCTCCATTTCTTATTCTTTCTTTCCTCACTAATGGATTCTCCTAAAGCAAGTTTACCCATATGGTATCAAAGATGACCACCAATAGCTATGGACTTGACACCATGGTAACAAGACTAATTTTAGTTTTGTTTTGTTTTTTTTTTTAAAGTGCTTCTTACCCAGAGAATCCAGCAAAAGACATGGGAACGTCCTGATTGGCTTATCTTGGGTCACATTGAGAGACTAAGAGAAAAATTACCAGGTGTACTCACAACTGCAAAGAAAAGACCTCCCCGCCCCCCCCCCCCCCACCGCCGTTCCCGGAACCAGCCAGGGCGTGCCCAGTTGTGGTCTGACCTAAAGGCAGGAACCAATCAAGTTTTGCTGAGTGGTTTGAAAAAAAGGCGGGAACCAATCATGTTCTGCTGAGTGTTCAAATTTAAATGTCAACCAATAACAGCTCTGTAACCGCAAAAAAATCCCTAACTTGTTTGTGCCTCTCTATAAAAGAAGCTGTAAGATCCTTGCTCGGGGCCTCTTAGCGTCACCGGCAACAAGTGTTCGGAGGACCGGGTTCGAACCTGCAATAAACGACCCTTGCCGCTTGGCTTTGACTCTGGACCCTGGTGGATTGTTTTTGGGGGGGTGTCTCAAATCAGGGCATATCATTTGGGGGCTCGCCCAGGATCCCCCAAACCCACCAGACCCCAAGTCAATGGGTCGTCCCTGAGACCGATCGGTAAGTGAGCCGGCTCTGTCCGTTTCTGTTTGTCTGTTCGTTTCTGGCTCTCCCGCGTGGGATCTGTATCGGTGACTGACACAGCCCTGGCGGACGTGCTATAGAGCAGTTGGTCAGGTCCAGTAGGAGACGTCCACTGGCACCCGTCTGGGGCACCTTTTTGGGCCCATCGGAATTTTTCTGTTCCGGTGGCAGACACCCGAAGCACGCTAGCCATCTAAGTGTTGTGTTCTCTATTCTATAACCTTTAAGTGTTAAACTCCTTCTCTTTCACAGGTGACCTGGCCTGGCCCAGCCAGAAATCCTCATAACTTTACTGTTTCTCCTTTTAATACTTTCCTCCACCTCCAGGATACAGATGGGCCAATCTCAAAGCACTCCTCTTTCTCTCCTCATTGCTAACTTCAGGGATGTTAGAACCAGAGGACAGAATTTGAGTTTAGACATCTGACGGGGAAAATTAATAACCCTCTGCTGCTCTGAATGGCCAACCTTTGGCGTTGGATGGCCAACTGAAGGAACTTTCTGCCTCCCTATAATTGCTAAGGTGAAATCAAAGATTTTTCTACCGGGTTGCGAGGGACACCCGGATCAGATTCCCTACATTCTTGTATGGCGGAGTTTAGTGGAAAATCCACCCCCTTCTTATCCTCGGGAACGTGTAAGGTCCTTGCCATGCGGCCTGCAGATCCCCCAAAATCAAGGATGCCAGCCGCGCCCTTGTATCCCATATTGCCTGATAGTCAGGACCTACTACCCCTAGACCCTCCACCCTATCATCCCCT
The DNA here is from genome assembly GCF_018350175.1 of Felis catus. Classification (NCBI taxonomy): domain Eukaryota; kingdom Metazoa; phylum Chordata; class Mammalia; order Carnivora; family Felidae; genus Felis; species Felis catus. Next base: position 24,285,285 of record NC_058382.1, read on the forward strand.
CCCCTCATACCCCAAGCTCTGCCCACAGCAGCCGCCCCACCAGTCGCCCCGCTAGTTCCCCCCCCCCCCAGGGGAACCAGGAGGACGGGAAGTGGCAGCTGCGCCGGAACCAGGAGGACGGGAGGCAGCAGCCGCGCCGGGCCCCATTGAAAACGAAACCAACCACGAGGGGCCAGCCTGCCGAACCCACGGGCGCACCCAGCGTGAGCCAAACCCTCGCCTCCCCGACTCTACTGTGGCCCTACCCCTGTGGGAAATAGGACCCCCAGATGAAACAGGCAACCCCCGACTCCAGTATTGGCCCTTTCCACCAGTGACCTTTACAACTGGAAAACACAGAACGCTCGATTCTCTGATAACCCTAAAGACCTAATAGCTCTTTTAGACAGTGTCATGTTCACCCACCAGCCCACCTGGGACGACTGTCTGCAGCTCCTCCACATCCTGTTCACTACAGAGGAGCGAGAGAGGATCCAATTAGAAGCAAGAAAGCTGGTTCCCGGAGACAACGGTAGGCCGACATCTAACCCTGACCTCATTAATGCGGCTTTCCCCCTAACCAGACCTCCACAGGACGAATGGGACTACAACACGGCAGAAGGTAGGGAAAGGCTACTCATTTATTGCCAGACTCTGATGGCGGGTCTCCGGGCTGCAGCTCGCAAGCCCACCAATTTGGCTAAGGTATATTCGGTCATACAGGGAAAGGCAGAGAGTCCAGCTGCTTACTTAGATTAATGGAAGCCTTTAGGCAGTTTACCCCCATGGATCCAGAAGTCCCTGAGAACCAGGCTGCTGTTCTTTGTAAATCAAGCAGCTCCTGACATTAATAAAAAACTCCAAAGGCTAGAGGATTTAGAAGGTAAACAGATCCAGGATCTGCTCCGTATAGCACAATGGGTCTACAAAAACAGGGACGCCCCAGAAGAGAGACAGATCAAGGCCACAGAGAAAATTACTGAAGTCCTGGCTGCTATAGTCCAGAAAGAACAGCCACCCCCAGAAGGCACTCAAACAACACGCCTGGAGGGCGGCACTTAGATAAAGATCAATGCCCCTATTGTAAAGAAAAAGGCCATTGGATAGGAGAATGCCCCAAGAAGAAACAACCCCGCCCCAGCCAAGGACAATGGCAGCCTAAAATAGCCCCCATACTGTTTACCCAAGATACAGAATAGGGAGGACGGGGTTCGGATCCCCTCCCCAAACCTATGGTAACGTTGCAGGTGGAAGGGACCCTGGTCCAGTTCCTAGTTGATACCGGGGCACAGCACTCAGTTCTGGTCAAGCCCCATGGAAAAGTATCTGAAAAATCATCCTGGGTACAAGGGGCCACCGGAATAAAGAAGTACCCCTGGACAACTCAGAGGACTGTGGACTTAGGAACTGGGAAGGTAACCCACTCCTTCCTGGTCATTCCCGACAGCCCCTGCCCCCTGTTGGGGAGGGATTTGCTTACCAAAATGGGGGCCCAAATTCATTTCCAACCAGGGGGACCCACAGTGACTGACTTCCACAACCAACCCATATCTGTACTCACTGTGAAACTAGAAGATGAATATAGGCTCCATCAGGAACCCACTCCTCTGGATCAGGGCATCGAGCCCTGGTTTCAACGCTTCCCAGACGCATGGGAAGAAACGGGTGGTATGGGGTTAGCAAAACATCACCCAACCCTATTTATAGAGGTCAAGCCCGGGACGGACCCCGTCCACGTGCGCCAATACCCTATGCCCACGGAAGCCAAAAATGGCATCACACCACATATCCGCTGCCTCCTTGACTTCGGGGTCCTATGCACCTGCCACTCAGCATGGAATACCCCCCTGCTGCCCGTGTGCAAACCCAACAGTGGGGAATACAGACCAGTGCAGGACCTGAGAGAAGTCAATAAGCGGGTGATGGACATACATCCAATCGTTCCTAACCCCTATACTCTCCTGAGTGCCCTCAGCCCAGAAAAACAATGGTACACTGTTCTGGATCTAAAAGATGCTTTTTTCAGCCTACCACTAGCGCCTAAAAGTCAAGAGCTATTTGCATTCGAGTGGACAGATCCAGACAGGGGCATAAATGGCCAGCTCACTTGGACCAGACTGCCACAAGGATTCAAGAACTCTCCGACCCTGTTCGACGAGGCTCTACACGAAGATTTAAGTGAGTACAGACAACAACACCCTAATATAACTCTCCTACAGTATGTTGATGATCTCTTAATAGCTGCTGAGACACCCGAAGCCTGTATCCAGGGAACCGAAGGTCTCCTGCGAACTCTGGGAACCTTAGGCTACCATGCCTCAGCAAAGAAGGCTCAGATCTGCAAGTCAGAGGTAACTTACCTGGGTTACTTACTGAGAGGGGGGCAACGCTGGCTAACGGATGCCCGGAAGGAGACTGTCCTTCGTATTCCCAGACCACAGACACCACGACAGGTGAGGGAATTCCTAGGGTCGGCTGGGCTCTGCAGACTATGGATACCAGGGTTTGCTGAATTAGCAAAACCTTTATAGCAGGCAACAAAAGATCAACAGCCCTTTAGTTGGACGGAAGAAGCTGAACAGACCTTCCAACAAATTAAAACTGCTCTGCTATCAGCACCTGCCCTGGGACTCCCCGATGTCTCCAAACCCTTCCACCTATATGTAGATGAAAACCGGGGCAGAGCCAAGGCGGTGCTAACCCAGCATTTGGGCCCTTGGTGCAGGCCAGTAGCCTATCTGTCTAAAAAGCTAGATCCAGTGGCCGCTGGATGGCCACCCTGTCTCCGGATGATTGCAGCCACTGCCCTAATGGTAAAGGACGCTGATAAGCTGACCATGGGCCAAGAGCTACAAGTCACCACCCCACATGCCGTCGAGGGCATCCTCAAGCAGCCGCCTGACTGATGGCTGAGCAATGCCCGACTCACTCATTACCAGGGACTGCTGTTGAACCCCCTCAAGGTCATCTTCACCCCCCCAACGGCCCTGAACCCAGCATCATTGCTGCCAGACCCAGACATGGGAACCCCACTTCATGACTGCGCTGACATACTGGCTCAAGTTTATGGGGTCCAGGAAGACTTGCAGGACCAACCATTATCGGATGCAGAAACCATCTGGTTTACCGACGGAAGCAGCTTCACTCACCAAGGACAAAGGTATGCGGGGGCGGCCATAACTTCAGAAACCGAGGTGATTTGGGCAGAAGCCCTACCCGCCGGAACCTCGGTCCAGAAGGCTGAACTAATAGCCTTAACCCAGGCCCTAAAATTAGGGAGAGACCACAAGCTAACCGTGTACACTGATAGCCGATATGCCTTTGCCACCGCTCATGTACATGGGGTGATATACAGAGAACGGGGGCTCCTCACAGCTGAAGGGAAAGACATCAAAAATAAAGAAGAGATTCTAGCCCTGCTAGCAGCCTTATGGGAACCCAAAAAGCTAGCAATTGCGCATTGCCCAGGACACCAGAAGACAACCGACCCAGTTTCCCGGGGCAACAATTTGGCCGATCAGACTGCAAAAAACATAGCTCGGCCCCCAGCGCAATTGCTGACCCTACAGCTGCCAGACCCCAGACCCTGGGAATTGCCCCCCAGCCCTGAGTATTCAGAAAGCGACATTCAATGGATGAGTAAACTTCCCATGACCCAAATCAAAGATGGCTGGTGGAGAGACTCCAAAAGCAGCATTATACTCCCAGATAAACTAGGATGGCAAGTTCTAGAGCAGATCCATCGCAGCACCCACTTAGGTTCCCGGCGAATGTTGGACTTACTGAGACAGACTGGACTAAAAATCAGAAATGTCTCTGATAAGGTCGATCAAGTAGTCACTAAATGTACAGTGTGCCAACTCAACAATGCGAGTACAATCCTCAGACAACAGGGGTAAGACAAAGAGGGAGCAGACCAGGGACCTATTGGGAAGTAGATTTCACTGAGGTAAAACCAGGAAAATATGGATATAAGTATTTGCTAGTTTTTGTAGATACCTTTTCAGGATGGACTGAAACGGCGCAGATTGTAGCCAAAAAGATCCTAGAAGAAATCTTGCCCAGGTATGGTTTTCCAGTAATGATAGGGTCAGACAATGGACCAGCATTCGTCTCTAAGGTAAGACAGGGACTGGCTTCCATACTTGGGGCTGATTGGAAATTACATTGTGCATACCGACCCCAAAGCTCAGGACAGGTAGAGAGAATGAACAGAACATTAAAGGAGACCCTAACTAAATTGACCATGGAGACTGGCGCTAATTGGGTGGTCCTTCTCCCCTACGCTCTGTTCAGGGTGCGTAATTCCCCATACAAACTGGGACTCACACCCTATGAAATAATACATGGTAGACCACCCTCCATCATCCCTAACCTAAAAGATAACCTTGTCAAAGCTGAGAACGATAATACTCTTGAATTCTTGTTCTCCCTACAAGCCTTGCAGAGCGTCCATAAAGATGTATGGCCCAAATTAAAGGAACTCTATGAGACTGGACCCCCGCCTATTCCTCATCAATTCCGGCCAGGGGATTGGGTCCTCGTCAAACGTCATCGGCAGGGAACTCTGGAGCCCAGGTGGAAAGGACCCTTCCAGGTCATCCTGACAACACCTACTGCCATCAAAGAAGACAGAATCGCCACCTGGATCCATTTCTCCCACGCCAAACCAGTGGACCTGTTCTCAGACCTCATGGGTCCTTCAAAGACAACCTGGACTGTTGATCGGACTAAGGACAATCCTTTAAAATTGACCCTACGCCGCCAACGGACTGAGCCGTAACTATGGTACTTGCCCTCCTCTTGATTGTTCTGCAAATTCTGTCTGTAAATCCAAACCCCCACAACCCCTATAATTTGACATGGGAAATTACTAATTTAGAGACTCATGAATTCTACACCAAAACCCTAGGAACTGCCCCATTAAATACCTGGTGGTCAGATTTATATTTTAATTAAAAAAAAATTAGCCCATTAGAAAAAATGGAAGGAGGTAAATGGAGGCAACTGCAAAGGAGGGTATCAATAAGTAGAAATGGATTTTATGCATGTCTGGGATTTATGACAGGGGCGATGAGGTGCACATGTGGAGGGTTTGAAACCCTCTATTGCACAGCCTGGAGTTGTGTCACCTCCAATGATGGGGAATAAAGTGGGAAGTAAAACCTCAATTTATTGAAATGTCCTATGTCCGACCATGTACCCGCACCAGGTATGATGAAAACTGTAACCTTATTCGTGTAAGATTTACAGAGGAGGGGAAAAACGACAGGTGGTGGGTCTCAGGACTCATTTGGGGACTCTACTTATATCAATATCCCCTCTTTGGGACTGCCATTCAAATAAAATTAAAAGTCTCCCCTCTTGTACAACCGGTGGGGCCAAATCAGGTATTAGGAAAAAAAAAAAAAAAGAAAAAAAAAGAGACGAGCCTTTCCCCAGGCAGATCCCCACTACTCCCTCCAGCAGGACCCCCGTCCTTATCCCACGAGTAAAAGCACAAGCTGTCCAAAAAAAAATCAGAACCCAGAAGGTATAGACTCCCTATGGAAATTGCTAACAGCAGCGTATGAAGCCTTAAACCAATCGGACCCTGAGGCAACAAGGGCCTGCTGGCTATGTTATGATATAAAACCCCCCTTCTACAAAACCATAGGTCTAGCTGCCCCTTTTTCACAGTCAGGAGAAGAGTCGCCAGCAGCTTGCAAGTGGAATCGAAAGGGCCCCGGCCTCACACTGCAAGCGGTCACTGGCAATGGGACTTGTATAGGAAAGGTCCCCTCTAGCCATATCCAGCTCTGTGCCCCAACTAATTACTCTATAGATGAATCTAAATGGATAATTCCAGCTCCTGACAGTTGGTGGATTTGTTCTAAGACAGGGCTCACCCCATGTGTTAGCAGAGATGTTTTTAATTTGTCACCCGAATATTGTATCATGGTATTAATATTTCCAAGGGTTATTTACCACCGAGAAAATGTTGTATATTATCTGTGGACAGAAGGGACGGAAGCAAGAGAGTCAATAAGAACAAAACGGGAACCCTTTATGGCCATAACCTTGGCCACCTTGTTTGGCCTCGGTACCATAGGGGCAGGAACAGGGATCTCATCACTAGCCATCCAGCACCGGGGGTTCAATAGCCTAAGGGCAGCCATTGATGAGGATATAGCCAGACTTGAGGACTCAATCTCGCACCTCGAAAAATCTCTGACCTCCCTTTCTGAAGTGGTCCTACAGAACCTGTTATGCCCAGAATTCGTGATCCCCAAAGACCATTAGGGAGCCGAGTCCAATGCAAAAGCAAAGAGCCTTTATTCGAGCTAGCTTGAGCTCAATCCCCTACCTGCACCGACGCAGAGGTGAGATACCAGGGAAAGAGAGAGAGTTTCCAAAGGACAAAGGTTTTATTGGGGCCTGGGGGCAGTTGGTGAGGTAATGGCTATGGCCTCAGCCGATTGGCTGGGGAAGGGTCCGAGTCCTGTTAGGCAGGTGAGGGAGGGTTTACTCAAGGGGAGAAGGTGTGGTCAAGGTGAAGTACACAGAACAAGATGGAGTCAGCTGGCATAGGCCCGCCCTTTCAAACCGAAGGGGGCTAGATCTAGTCTTCCTCCAACAAGGAGGTTTATGTGCAGTCTTAAGAGAAGAATGTTGTTTTTATGCTGACCACACCAGAGTAGTCCGAGAGTCCATGGCTAAAGTTAGAGAAGGCCTGGCCAAACGGAAGCATGAACGAGAAAACAACAAGGCTGGTTTGAGTCTTGGTTCAATCAGTCCCCATGGCTAGCCACCCTGCTTTCTGCTCTAGCTGGGACCCTTATACTCCTCCTTCTCCTCACCTTCGGGCCTTATATTATTAATAAACTAGTTGCCTTTATCAAAGACCGAGTTAACACGATCCAACTGATGGTCCTTAGGACCCAATATCAACCCGTCATTACCGAAACATTTGAGTCAGACACATAAAATCCAAGATTGGCTCTTAAGGCACCAAAGAGAGGGGGGAATGAGAGACTAAGAGAAAAATTACCAGGTGTACTCACAACTGCAAAGAAAAGACCTTCCACCCCCCCACCCCCCCCCACCCCCCCCACCCCCGCCATTCCTGGAACCAGCCAGGGCGTGCCCAGTTGTGGTCTGACCTAAAGGCGGGAACCAATCAAGTTCTGCTGAGTGGTTTGAAATAAAGGCAGGAACCAATCAAGTTCTGCTGAGTGTTCAAATTTAAATGTCAACCAATAACAGCTCTGTAACCGCAAAAAAATCCCTAACTTGTTTGTGCCTGTCTATAAAAGAAACTGTAAGATTCTTGCTCGGGGCCTCTTAGCGTCACCGGCAACGAGTGCGCGGAGGACCGGGTTCGAACCTGCAATAAACGACCCTTGCCGCTTGGCTTTCACTCAGGACTCTGGACTCTGGTGGTTTGTTTTCGGGGGGTCTCTCGAATCGGGGCATATCAACATGACCAGTGATGGTACTCTGATTGGCCAGGTGTGAGTCAAATGGCAAGAGATATAGAAAGCATCTGCTGAACCACAAAGACTGAGAGTAAAGGAGAAGAGGTGGAATTCTAAATATATGCTAGTCTGCAAAAATAAATGCATATAACCATAAAGCTATAAACTCTTGATAACTCTAACTTCACCAAATGACCCCAAAACTCCTCAGAAATAGTGTATACAAAAACTGCATGGAAAGTCTCATCATCCTCACACTTTTCTCTTAGGCAAGAGCTTCCCCTTTGTCCTGCACAAAAAAAGAACACCACCAAAGAACCATCCTTCAGGCAAGCACAGAGAAACCAAGAGAATTACATTTCTCACATCACACAGCAAGACACTGGGTAAATTTGAATACACAGATGGATTCTGCCTATCCACATCAGAATGGTACCCTTTCAGGACCAATTTATATAATTGGTCTATAGAACCAATAGGACTAACTAATATAATATAGCTCATCCTGGTCTCCACCATACTTCCTGGGAGGAAGGCTTGGGAAGAAAGAATGGTGGAAAAAGAAACATTTACTGCAATAAGCCTTTGGAGGAAAATAATCTTTTTAAAAGACAAGAGTTAAGTTTATAGTCTCAATTACAAAAATCAAAGGACATAGGGAATAAAACTTTAATGATCACCAAAAACAAAATTACCTTCCAGGGACCATGTGACCAAGATTCATGGGATCATGATGCTGGCCAGCCATTGTGCAGCTTCCAGGGTACAATGCAGTGGAAGCCAGCCAGAATCCCTGCCTTTGCTGAGTTTATAGGCAGAAAATTAAGCAGGCATAAAGTGGGATAAGCAAAATGATAGGGGACACACAGGTGGTATGAGAACACAAAAGAGGGGCATCTAACTTAAGCTGGAGGAATCAGTGAAGGCTTCTCAAAGGAAATGATGCTTAGGCCAACACCTAAAGGGGGAGGAAGGATTCAGCAGCAGGCACCGAGTTCTGTTAGGAAGAAAGATCAGGGAGCATAAGGAAAATTAATATCCCAGCATTTCTTCATTTATTCAACAAATGTTGACTGAGGGCCACATCAAGAGTGCAGTAGTGAACAGACCAGATACCTTCAGAGAGAGTTCATGGAAAATAATAAGGAATTCAAAAATAAAAAATTCAATTACAGATTATAGTGAATCCTACAAGATTAGAGAGAGAGAATATGGAGAGGAGGGTGTGGGACTATATATTAAGATAGTGATCAGGGAACATTTGAGGTAAAGCCTGAAAGGATGAAAACCAATAGTCCTTTCAGAGCTAGGGGAAGAGCATGCTGGAAAGAGGAAGCAGCAGGGCATGCCAAGAGGGCTTGGTCTATGTCTATGTGAAGAACAGAGAATAGACCAAGTTGAAGACTAGAAAGAAGGCCATTGTATGTAGAATGTAGGGGGCAGAGAAGAGAGTGGCTTGAGGTGAGATGGATAGGCTGATCTAATGCGGGTCCAGGCGGGCCAAGGTAAGGGTTTCAGTCCAAGTGCCTGAGGAGCCATTGGAATGTTTTGAGGAGTTACATGACCCACTTTAGCCTTTAGACAGATTGCTGTACCTTCTTAATGGAGAAAGAATTGTAGAAAGATCCATTAGGATGTCATCTTAGTGGCCCAGGTGAGAAATGGCAGTGCTGTGAACATGATTGGTGGGAGAAAAAGAAATGGAGGGATTTGAAATATATTACATAGGTAGAACCAGTAACACCAGCACAATTTGGTGAGAGAAATGGAAAAATTAAACAAAAAAATCCTTTGCTGGTTTTAGATATGGCATGAATGGTGTTGAGGGACGAGGCAGGAGAGGCGTGCAAAAGCCAAATCATAAAGCTCGTTAGAATTTCTATTAAAGAATTGCATGTTCATGAGGGCAATGGGGAATCCTCATAGTCATGAGGTTTTGGGGTGATGGTAGGTGGTCCAGAGTCAATGGCCAAGAAAAAATTCTTTAAGATGTTTTTGGTGCGGAAAAGGTGATTTTATTAAAGCACCAGGACAGAACCCAGGCAGAAAGAGCTGCACTGAGGTTGTGAAGAAAGGCTGGTTTTACACTATGGAGTTGGGGAAGTAGTTGAAAGGGAGGCCTCCAGAGGGACTTTGATATGCTAAAGAGGACTGACTCCTAAGATACCTGAGGCCTTGCTATTGTCAAGCTAAGGTTGTTTTCCCTCTAGTAAGGCATTAACATTAGGACAGTAGGGGGTTCCTGGAGAAATGTTATACTCTATATTTGCTTCAAGTATTTGTCAATGGGCTGCAGATTATGAGGAAATTTAATTTTATCTGCCATTTCCTTCTCGCCTTTGTTCCCCATATCACTATTGAGGGGTGATGTGGGGCTCCAGGAAACTGGGTCTACAGGTTTCTGGAGATTAGGCTATTTATAAAATTGCCTTTTTCTTGTAATGTATAATATATTAGTAAACTGATGGAGACCCATGTCCTGTATGACTGTGATCTCTATCAGTTAGCCATTTGTTTTCTTTCTTCTCCTTTGTCCTTGGGCAGTCAAGAGTGCCTGAGGAATATCACACATATCCCACCTAGGGGCAGGGAGTGTGCTAGCTTGTATTTTGCCCTCAGCCTGCCTCAAGCTCCCTCATCACTTGAACAGTTTGAAAAGATTATTTCATTGTTCTTATTGTGGTTGTTTTAGACATAGTGTTCTGGAGATCTTACTAGAAAGGGGCAGGAATGGTGAGAAGAGGAAAACTGGGGCAAGGGGTGTTGATGTGCTAATGCAGGCAGGGGCAGTGGTGCCCTTTGGAATTCAGTGTGTGTGTTCTTGTTTTCTCCTCTTCTGACAGTAGAACATATGAAGTATATTTAGCACCTGAGAACCTGCTCTATGGTTCATATGGTTTCCATTTGGGGACTAAGGGTGGAGGTATGTCCTTGCAATGTCTCCACCCCCACCCCCACAACCTACAGACTACAGAATTCCACCTCCTAGCAAGCCACACATGACTCCACTTTCCTACCTAGGCTGACAGTATTTAAACTCCCCCAGGAAACACCAAGAAAAAGATCAAGCAGGGCAAGATATTACAGGAGGGGAGCAATGCTAATTTATGTTAATTTCAAGTTTCAATTCCTTATTGTATTTTTCTTAACAAGTGAATTTCTCTTTCAAAAAATCACATTTATTAAATACTGTACTTCTGCTCCCAGCAGTCTAATTATCACAACCATGTAATCTGCTAAAAGAGCTGGATTAAAATGTTTGATTTTAACACATGGTTTTCTAGGACAGTTTCCTAAGTGCCCAACATTTGCTAATTGAAAGGAAAAACTATGACCATTACTTCTGGCCTAAATGCTGCCAGAAAATAAGAGCCACATCATCCCTTCTTATGCCCTATCCACCCCATTCTTCCCTCCATCAATACTGAGGGGTTTGCAGAGTTTGTTTTGAAACTCCACAGCACTGACACCAGCACCAAGCCCCAGTACTACCTATCTCATGCTTTTATGTCCTGCACAATGTAGAGGTTAGGGAACATGCAAATTAGAATCTTGGCTTTGTTACTTATCTGTCCAGGCTTTAATTACCTCAGAGCTGGTATTTCGTATGCATTAAAATATTCACACATTTAGCATTTGGAACATAGAGCTCTAGAAGTGTTTGCTATTATTATTATCATTAATATTATTATTACTAAACTTCTGCTACTGTCCAAGGCCTTCTCAGGGGAGGTTTTGATTGGTCTTTTGCACCATGGTATACGTTTTGGACATTGGTTCATTCTCTCAGAGGAATTTGCAATAAAGTGCTAGTCTTAATAACGGTAAAACAAAAAGAAATTTCAGGCTGAAGGGAGGAGTCAAGGCCCCACAGGAGTTTTTATCCCTGAGGGAAGCTTCCTAAGTGAACTATGCCTGCCTGGGCCCTCAGCACAGAGCAAGTCTGGTCTCAGAGGAGCCAACCTGTAATGGGGTCACCTGATGAGCCAACTGTACTGAGGCACCAGCAAAGCAGGGACTCTGTGGCAGAAAGGATGAGAGAAATGCTCCATTCCCATTGATTTTTGCGGTCAGAAGATCCAGGAGGGAGCTGTTTAATTTCAGCATGCATGTATATTTGTGCCATCTGGGGACACACACACACACACATACACACACACACACACACACACACACACACACATGCACAAACTTGGCCCTGAGCAAAGGCACTCAGAGGAGGAAGAATATTTGTGGGCTGTGAACATGTGAATAGACAAGAACAACCTCTTATTCATCCAACGTTCCAGAGTGCAGCAGAAAGTGTTTCCACTCAGGGCACTAAAAAGTTTGCCACTCCTGGAGTCTGAAGAAAGATGGGTAGGGGTAGGGCAAAAGGCCCTATCCCTGAGTGGGAGGCCAGGCCAGCCAGGGATGGTGGATTCCAATTAGGCACCAAGGCAGCTGCAAAACCCTAGATCAGAGCAGAAAAAATGTAGAGACAGAAAGTTAGGTGCTTTTACGTTAATGAACCCAAGCCATGTTGGATCACTGTTTAGAAAAATGATTTGGTTTTTCTTTCTTTCTTTCTTTTTTTTCTATTCAATCAGTGATTTAATTATGAGAAAAGTGAATAGTGTTAAAGATGCAAAGGCACCAATCGTCCAGGAGGCCTGAAAGGGTAAATACAATTATACATTGTAATGAAACCAAGCAGAGTGACTTCCAGCCGCTGGTTCAAAGCACTCAGCTATGATTTTGGAGAAGCATAAACAATACAAAAACCAATAATTGCTGTGTCAGTCACAGCATCCGTGCAGAATACCAAGTACGGCTCCAAGCCTCCGGCTTCCTGGTGTTGAAAGGGGGCATACAGAAACACTGTCTGCTGGGAAAACCCTAGGGACCAGGCAGTTATTTGTCTCTAGCACCTTCAGGACCTCTTCCCAGATCTCCATCACCCTCCCAACCCCCACAGAGGTACTAGCAATCACAACCCACCCCAATCTATTTGTTACCAAACACAGAACTCAGAATTTGTAGGCAACAACAGGCTGAGAGCAGGTCTTGCTTTTTCAACTGCATCCAAGCAGTCAAACCAATGGTTTCATGGATGTCATTCTCCCTAAAACAGCACTATCTGATAGAAATACAATGTAAGCCACATATGTAATTTTTAATCTTCTAGTAGCTATATTAAAACAATAAAAAGAAATAGATGAAATTAATTGTAATAGTATATTTTAACTCAAATCATCCAAAATACCATAATTTCAACATATAATCAATATAAAAAAGTATTGATGATATATTGGGCATTTTTTTGTACTAAGTATTTGAAATCAGGTGTGTGTTTTAGGTTTATAGTACATCTCAATCAGACTAACCATATTTCAAGTGCTCAGTAGCCACATGTAGCTGATGGTGCAGCTTATCTCAGGGTAGAAAACAAACCACTGATCCCCTGAGGTACCTTGCACCTTGGGGTCTGTGAGCCTGGAACCTGCCTCTCACCCTTATGTGGAGGAGAACCCTACCTGTTTCTTAAGGTCTGAAGACCAGTACCTTGAACCACCCTCATCTGTCGAGCAGCTGTACTGAGGCCTCTCCAGGCTAGAGAGAAAATAGCCCAGAGGGCCCAAGTTGGCCACTGCAACTTGCTCAGGTTGGAAAAAAAAAGCTGTAGAAGTTGTCTCTGAACAATGGCATTGACCAAAAACCCACAGGATGGTCAACAGAGATTCACGATCCTAGAGGCTGGGGAAAAGGAAGGTCAGTGGCTATCTTCCAGTAACTCTGGTGATAAGAGGCAGGGATCCATGAGATTCTGTGGCAGGCAGCCTGTGTGTCCATTTGCCCACCAAGATTCTACCCAAAACACTTTGGGCATGATATTCACATTGCAAGTGGAATCTTGATATCTGGGCCCAGCAGGCCTCTTTGAGGTACTGGAGAAAGTGCAGCTGCTCTCCACCCCCACTCTATCAGGCAACAGAGGGGCTGTGTCAGCCCTGCTTGCAGACTGTTTGAAATGAAACTCTGCCTGCCTCTGCTCCCTTGTAGACAGTCTACAAAGAGGCCCCACTGAGAACTTTAATTTCCAGTGGTGATAATAACTGAAATTGGTGTTCCAGTTGAAAGAGGAGAAAGGCCCAGCTTCCCCACTCCCAGGGGAGAGCTGAAAATCTCATGAACTCCCAGCTCTCCCAGTGGACTTACTAATAAATAGCCTCCTTCTAAAGGACCCCAGGAACCTCATCTCTGTCCAGTTTAACTCCAAGGACCCTGAGATCATTTTCTCTCCTCTCTCTCCCACATGAGTTTCCTCTTTCTCTACACAAATTTTCCTTTCTTTCCACCTCTTAGGAAAAAGTGTCCCTTTTTCTGGCCCAGGGCAAACTCACCCCAAGGCCCTGGTCCCATCCTTTGATGCACCAGCCTCACTCATCCCCGTCTTCACTCTCTTGCACCTTCAGTCTCTGTTCCTCCTTCATTACCCTTTTCCACAGCACACAAATAAGCCTCCTCCCTCAGACACCTCTACCACTCCTGCACTACATCATGCCTTCCTCTCTAGGTCACAGTTGTTCCCTTCATACTCTTTCCTCCCTATTCCTTTGCAATGTGGCTTCTCTCCCTGTAGCATCTGGCACTACTTTCAGATCCCCAGGATCCTGGTCACACAAATTCTAATGCTAATCTACGTCTAAGCACCACCTACACCATGGCCAATACACTTACCCTCACCACAATCTTTGGGAAGCTTGCAGGTCACTGGGTCTTCTTCAAGTAGTCACAGTATGTTCTCCATCACTCTGTAAGGGGATCTAGATCCTATAAGGGGCCTACCACTTATTGAGGCCATGAGAGTCTTGATTTCAGGGACCATGACAGCCATTCATTCAGTTACTCATTAGGCAAATACTTACTGAACATCTACTGTGGGACAAGCATGGGTCTGGCACTGTGGAGCAGGAAGGGAACAAAACAGCAAGGTCTTGGTCCTCATGGACCATTCTAGTTGGGCAGACATCAAATATGAAAAAAAAATAAATTTTTAAAATCAATATAACTGCAGATAGCAACAAGTGCTATGGAGATATAAAACCAGGATGATATGATAAGGAGAGGTTTATGAGGGAGAAGGCAATTTAGATTGGATGGTCAAGGAAGGACTCTCTTATGAGGGGACATTTAGTCTGAGGCCTGAATAAAATAACTTTCCACTCAGGCTCATTTGCAGCATAGATATTCATGTTGTCCACAACTACAGTTCTCCTTCACTGGTCAGTACCCGTGCTGTACTGGTTGTTAAGTATTTTTAATATCTATTTCTTCTGGCCCCAGCCAAGATAAAATAAAGGGCTAGAGCATGAGTTACAAAGACCCTGAGGTGAAAGGGAACTTGCACTCATGGAACAGAAGGTGAGCTGATATCACAGGAATGTGACAAGTATGGAGGGCCAGCATGTATGTCTAGTCCACCTTGGTAAGGTATTTGGATTTTGTTCTCAGTGCTTGGGACAATTTTAAACAAGACCCAGATGTGCTCTGAATTGTATTTTAAAATAGTACTTCAGCTGCTTTGTGCATTGTGGAATTTAGGAAGATGAGAGTGAAAGCAGAGAATTGGATAGGAAGCTATCTATCTTCGTTAGGATTCCCCAGAAGTTGGCTCTAAGCTAGTATAAGGGATGTGATACCCTAAAACTGGTAGGAGAAAAGGAAGTGAGATAAAGAATGGGAAGCAACCATTCTCAAGCAGGCCACCACTGTGGACAACTGGAAATTAATCTCATTAGGAATTTGGGGAGGGTGTGTAGAACATGCAGTTCAGATTATGCCACCCAAAATTTGAGGGAACTGGAGCATTATTGTACCAGGGTTAATTCCCCAGCACTTCTGGCCTGATGTGTATGATAGAGTGGGCTCTGCAAAAAAAAGTCAGAGTGTATGGGTGGGGCACTGCCCAAATCTGCCACAGAGGATATTTCTCCAATCCACAGGAGAGATCAAGATGGCTTGGAACTAAATGGTAGAAGTAGTGATTAAAACAAAAGGAAGGAATGAAGTTCTGACACGTACTATGTTAGGAGCCAAGCTCCTAGGCCCTATGGAATGAGAGTTGGCGCAAAGAACCACTCGGCACTCCGATTTCGGCAGAGAGTCTTTACTGGTGCACCAGGGCTCCCCAGTGTTAGAAAGCGGGAGAGCCCCGATATACGGGGTTACAGGTCTTTTATACCATTTTGAGTTACATTTGCATACAGGCTGGTGGTAGGCTCTCTGCTCGGTGGTGGTTAGGGTTGGGGGTAATTTCGTCCTGGGAAAGCTTGGGAAATGGAGTTTCTCTCGGCAGATGCAACTTGGAGCCCGGGTGCGAAGCGGCAGGGGACCTCCGGTTTGGGAGCGCAAGCAGGTTTACAGAAGCGAGATGAAAGCGGTCATCGTTATTTATGTGACAACCTGTTCCTGTCTTGCGTAGGGAAAGGTGGGGGGTACAGCTCTCCCAGGGTACGGATGTCTAACTGCAGATATCCTGTTTGTCAACTGGTGGAAGTGCAAGCCCTGCAAGTGAGGCGTTACGGAACTGAAGATAGGGTGGGGGTGTGTTATTAAGCTAAGCAGGGGTCTTTCATTCCCCCATTTTCTTTTGGCGTCGAATGAAACCTTTCATTCGATTGTATCTGGCCTTTCTGCGTCAAATTGTCTTAGTTGGTGGTACTGTTGAGTTAGGACCAAGGCCTGGATGACAGAGAGTCTTTCTCTTATGAATTGTACCAAGCGGTTGAGGATGCAAGGTCCGAACATCAGTATTAATAGTAGGAGTATTAAAGGGCCCATGAGGGAGGAGACTAGAGTGGTAAACCAGGGGGATTTGTTATACCACCCCTCAAACCAGCCTTGCTGAGATTCGAACAGCTTTTGTCTTTGTTTGAGTCTCTCCCTCAGCTTGGCCATGCTGTCTCTCACTATTCCTGTGTGATCAGCATAGAAGCAGCACTCTTCTTTGAGGGCAGCACATAACCCGCCTTCTTGTAAGAACAACAGGTCAAGTCCCCTCCGATTTTGTAAAACCACTTCTGAGAGGGAGGTTAGGGATCTTTCTAGTGCCGAGATGGATTCTTCTAGTGCCTGTATGTCAGAATGCATAGCGATTTGTAACTGCTTGAACTGATTAGTTTCTATGAGAGCTGTGGTGCCTGTCCCTATGCCAGCTGCTAAACTTCCCATAGTTAATCCCCCTAGGAGCAGTGCTACGGTGAGGGAAACTGGTTCTCTCCGGAATCTGCCGCCGGGTTCGTAGTGGCCATAAATATATTCTGAGTCATGGTAGAAGATTTTTGGCCAAAGTTCAATTAGGATGCAATAGTCGGCAGTATTATTGAGTACCTGGAGCGAGATGCATGGCGTGAGTCCGGTGTTACAGACCCAGTACGTTCCGTTGGGAGCGGTCAAATAATAGGGACCCTGCCCGACAGATGGTATGGTCTGACTACAGAGATTCTGGTGTGAGGGTGGAATTTTCCCAATACATAGGCCATGACCGGTGACTTCAGTTAAAGTGAGGCCATGTCGAGGTGTAGTGCTACATCTCAGTGGGGCATTCGTATGGTTAGTAAAGTTCCCAATTATAGCAACTCCCTGATAGTAAGGGGGTTTAGCCGTTAGGCAGAGCCAACAGTCCTGAGTTTGATTTGGGGCCGTAAGGTTGAGAGTTAAGTATACCCCTTGTACAAGGTTTAGGAGCCTATCTCCTGTGCCCGGTCGAGAGGGGGGGGGTCGGGTATCCTAGACTGGGGCTTAGAGTGGAATTAACAGGGTTAATTCCCGGTGTCTGAGTTGGGGCCCTTGGTGGCTGGACTGGGATGGCTAGCTGGACCGGAGCTTTTTGATCGGCCAATACTAGGTTGGGACCTACGGTTTGGGTGATTGTATCTATTTTTAATTTGATTTTTAGAACAATCCCCCTATCTTTTCCCGGTAGGTACCATCGGAGTCCCCATGTATAGCCCGTCTGCCATCCGAGAGCCCGTTTTCCTGAATCTGTAAAGGTAATCTTAAGAGGTAGAGACAGGGGACTTATCCAATGATGATACCCTTCTGTGCCCTTTTTATAGTAGCAAGTGTGTCCATCGGGGTCAGGTTTGGTGTAACCTCTTGTAATGGTGATTAAGTCCCAGGAAGAGGTAGGTTGCCAGTAGGCATCGCCAGTAGTTTCGCAGCCCCATGCCGAGCAGAAATATTCTTCATATCCCCCACATCGGTGGGCAGTGGCCCTATCCCTATTGTCTCGAGGACAGACATAGAACTCTGCCTGGGCTAATCTACATCTGGCAGTGGGACTACTGCATCCATGGGCAGTCATCTGCTGGATTCTTTCCCCCATGTAGGACTGCAGGTTCTTGGGGCTTCTAGCTGGGATATCCCAAGTGTCTAATCCAGCTGCCAGCTGGCAAAAATCAGGGGTAAGTGGGGGCCACCAAGTATTAAGCGCATGGTTACCTTGGACCTCCCAGACAACTTCCCCGCTCTGGGAGTAGATTTGCCAAGTCAAGGTATAAACCTGATGTGGGTTCCCCTCTTTGACAATTTTAGCTCCAATTCCCGCCCCCAAGCTTGTGAGGACCCACAGAAAGACCATTCCCGCTGGGGGTTTCATTTTGGGTTTGTGCAGGGACAGGGTGGATTAACAGTCAGACACGGGAGAGTCTTATCTTAAGAGGGTTCTCCGAACGGTGGAGCTTCCAGGTTTTGGGAGCTTTCGGTCCAGGGGTTCTTGGGGCTGCCTTGGCGTGCGATGCGTGAATCCAGGCGGCGATCCCGTCAACCTTTATGGCGGTGGGCGTGGTCAGCAGGACGATGTAAGGTCCCTTCCAACGAGGCTCCAATCCTTGAGAGCGGTGCCGCCGGACGTACACGGAGTCTCCTACCTGAAATGGGTGGCTAGTTTGTGGATGTCCTGGCCGGTACAGTTCGGCCAGGGGTGTCCAGATTTGGGCCTGCACCGCTTGCAGCCCTTTTAGTCGGGCTTGTAAATCAGTCTTAGGATCGGAGGGGGAGAAGGAATTGAGCAAGGTTGACAAAGGGGGGGGTCCCCCATAAAGGATTTCATACGGGGTGAGCCCGAAACGGTTGGGCGTATTTCTGGCTCTTAACAAAGCCAGAGATAGGAGGCGTCTCCAATCTTTTAAGCCAGTCTCTAAGGTCAATTTAGTAAGGGTCTCTTTTATTGTTCTATTCATTCTTTCTACCTGTCCTGAGCTCTGGGGCCTATATGCACAGTGTAATTTCCAATTAATCCCCAGTGTCCTGGCGAGCCCCTGACTTACCTGGGAAACGAAGGCCGGCCCGTTATCTGACCCGATTACCTTGGGAAGTCCAAATCTGGGGAAGATTTCTTCTAAAATCTTCTTGGCTACCACGTGTGCCGTTTCTTGTCGGGTGGGGTAGGCTTCTACCCATCCTGAAAAGGTGTCTACAAACACTAATAGGTACTTATACCCCGCATGGTGAGGCTTTACTTCAGTAAAGTCTATTTCCCAATAGACTCCTGGGCGGTTACCACGAGTCCGTTTTCCTTCCGGCACTCGGGTAGCCCCAGCGTTTACCTGTTGACAGACCTTACAGGCGGAGGTTACCTGTTCTATGAGGGTGCCTGCCTTAGGGATTAAGAAGTCAGTTTTTTTAATCAGTAACTTCAGCTTCTGATTACTTAAATGTGTCCAGGCGTGCATTTGTTGGATCATTGCCAGGGCTTCCTTTCGGGGAAGGACTATCTTTCCTTCTTTTTCCCAGTCTTTAGTGTCCTGATTCAGTATAGCCCCTATGGCCTTTGCCTCTTCCTGGTCTTCTGGGGTGTAAGCATATTTGTTGGTCGTAAGATTGGTTTCTTCAAGTTTTGTGGTCAAAGTCAACGTTTCTGCCACAGCGACTTGCCTGGCTACTTGGTCTGCCTGTCTATTTCCTGTTGCAATTGGGTCTTGTCCTTTCTGATGCCCGGGGCAATGAATTATGGCTACTTTTCGGGGAAGAAAAAGGGCCTTTAATAATGCAATGATTTCAGCTTTGTTTTTAATTTCTTTTCCTTCTGAGGTTAGTAGGCCCCTTCTTTCATAAATACTCCCATGTGTATGAGCCGTTGCAAAGGCATATCGGCTATCTGTGTATATGTTAGCCTTTTTCCCTTCGGATAGTTCTAGGGCCTTGGTGAGCGCTATCAGCTCGGCCTTTTGTGCAGACGTGCCAGGAGGTAGTGATTGTGCCCATATGATGTGGTGGCCATCTACTACCGCCGCTCCCGCCCTCCGGGTACCTGAGTCGATGTAACTGCTCCCGTCCGTATACCAAGAGTGGTCCGCATCTGGGAGCTCTTGATCTTTAAGGTCTTCCCGTGTCCCATGGGTCTCAGCCAGTACTTGCCGGCAATCGTGTGCGCTCTGTTGGTCTTCCGGTGCCGGTAGCAACGTGGCAGGGTTCAAGGTAACCGGAGGTCCAAATTGGACGCGGTCTGTGTCCAGTAGGAGGGCCTGGTAGTGGGTTAGGCGTGCGTTGGTTATCCATCGGTCCGGTGGCTGCCGCACTATGGCCTCTAAAGCATGCGGGGTGATAACAGTTAGTGGCTGTCCAAGGGTTAATTTGGCAGAGTCCTTGACCAGCATAGCAGTGGCTGCCATGATACGAAGACATGGGGGCCACCCCGCTGCCACAGGGTCCAACTTTTTGGACAGGTATGCTACTGGCCTCTTCCAGGGCCCTAATTTTTGGGTTAGAACTCCTTTGGCAATTCCTTGTTTCTCGTCTATGAAAAGGGTAAAGGGCTTGGAGGTGTCTGGCAACCCGAGAGCCGGGGCGGAGAGGAGGGCCTCTTTTAGGGCCTCAAAGGCTGACTGATGTTTTTCCTGCCAGGTGAAGGGTGCACTCTCTCTCGTGAGGGCATAGAGGGGGGCGGCTAGCTCAGCGAACCCAGGTATCCATAAGCGACAGAACCCAGCAGTTCCCAGGAATTCACGTACCTCTCTGGGGTTCTGGGGCGGCGGAATGCGAGCCACAGTTTCTATTCGCCCAGGGGTGAGCCATCTTTTCCCCTCACTCAGTATGTACCCCAGGTAGGTTACCTTGGTTTGGCAAATCTGGGCCTTCTTGGCGGATGCCCGGTATCCTTTTTCTCCTAATTCCTGGAGCAGATGTCTGGTACCTAGTATGCAGGCTTCTTTTGTGGGGGCGGCCAGAAGAAGGTCATCCACATATTGGAGTAGTGTTACTTCTGGATGTTGAGTCCGGAAGTCAGTTAGGTCCCTGTGAAGAGCCTCATCAAAGAGAGTGGGGGAGTTTTTGAACCCTTGGGGTAAGCGGGTCCAGGTTAATTGGCCTGAAATTCCTCTTTCAGGGTCCCTCCATTCAAAGGCAAACAGTTCCTGGCTCTGGGGGGCCAAGGGTAAGCAAAAGAACGCATCTTTTAGGTCCAGTACTGTGTACCAGGTGTGGTCTGGGCTCAGGGTGCTGAGCAAGTTATAGGGATTGGGGACCGTAGGGTGGATATCCATAGTCCTTTTGTTGACTTCTCTTAAGTCTTGGACGGGCCTGTAGTCCCGGGTGCCAGGTTTTTTTACTGGTAAAAGAGGGGTATTCCAAGGTGAGCGGCAAGGTCGCAGGACCCCAAGCTCTAGAAATCTAGTAATGTGTGGCTGAATGCCCATATGAGCCTCCTTGCTCATGGGATACTGCCTGATAGACACAGGCATTGCCGTGGGCTTTAGGTCAATTATGATTGGGACTTGGCATTTGGCTCGACTGAGCCCTCCCGTTTCTGCCCAGGCTTGGGGAAAGTCCTGCAGCCAGGCTTCGAGGAGGTTAGTGGTGACCGGGGTTTCAAAAAGTCTGTGTTCGTCTTGTAAGGACACAGTTAAGACTTGGATAGGCTGGCCATCCCGGTTTAGCACTTGGGCCCCCGTTTCGGAGAAGTGTATCTGGGCTCCAAGCTTGGTTAGGAGGTCTCGTCCCAGAAGGGGGTACGGGCATTCGGGTACCACCAGAAAGGAGTGTGTCACCGTCCCTTGCCCTAAGTCGACCGTGCGGCGGTTAGTCCATTTGTGAATTTTTCTCCCTGTCGCTCCTTGGACCCAGGAGGTACGCGAGGACAGAGGCCCATTTGCCTTGGTTAAGACCGAGTGTTGAGCTCCCGTGTCCACCAGGAAGGTGGTGGGATGCCCCCCTACAGATAGGGTTAGCCGGGGCTCGGGGGGGGCTCCGGAGCCCTGACATCCCTATTCGCTCTCTTCGCCTAAGGCGAGCACAGAGGCAGGTTTCTTTGAGTTCCCGGGGCGCTTAGGGCAGTCTTTGATCCAGTGCCCGCGTTCTTTGCAATAGGCGCACTGGTCTTTTCCTACTTTGGGCCGCCTCTTCGTTTCCCCTGACTTTCCTGTTCCGTTTTCTGTCACTACAGCTGCCAGGATTTTGGTTAAATGTTTATCTCTCTTTCGATCTCTTCGTTCCTCCCGTGCTTCCTGCTCTTTTGCTAGCCTAGCCTCCTTTTCCTCTGGGGTCTCCCTTTTGTTATATACCTTTTCTGCCTCCCTAACTAGTTCCTGCAACCCATAGGTTTGAATCCCATCTAGCCGTTGGAGCTTTCCTTTTATATCAGACGCTGCCTGATCTATGAATGACATGGCCACGGTAGCCTTATGTTCTGGAGCCTCGGGGTTAAATGGAGTATACATCCGAAACCCCTCTAGAAGCCGTTCCATAAAGGCTGCGGGGCTCTCCTCTTTTCCTTGGATTATGGTCCTTACCTTGGCCAAATTGGTGGGCCGTTTCCCTGCCCCCTTGAGACCCGCCAACAGAGCCTGGCGATAGATTCGGAGACTCTCCCTACCTGGAGCCGTTTCATAGTCCCAGTCCGGGCGGGTGAGGGGAAACCCTTCATCTATTTCATTGGGAAGCTGAGTTGGAAGACCTCCAGGCCCCGGCACATTTTTCCGGGCCTCCAGGAGAACTCGTTGCCTTTCCTCGGTAGTCAAAAGGACCTGTAAGAGCTGCTGGCAGTCGTCCCAGGTAGGCTGGTGTGTGAGGAGGATAGACTCTATTAGTGAGGTTAGGGCCTGGGGTTCTTGGGAAAAGGAAGGGTTATGAGTTTTCCAATTATAGAGATCGGATGCAGAAAATGGCCAATATTGGACAGTCCGGTTGACTGTCCGGAGAGGAAACAGGGAAGATTGCCAAGTGGGAGGGCCGTTCGGGTCGTCCGATCGCCGGAGACGGAGGCGGGGGGTCTGAGGTGGGGTCTGGGGAGTTAGATCGGGTGGGGCTGGAGTAGAGGATGGGGCTGACGTACAGGCGGGGGAAGAAGTTGGGGAGGGGGAGGAGGAACTGGAGGCAGGAGGGGAAGTAGGGGGCACCGGGGACAGGACGGAGACGGGGGCCAGGGGTGAATTATAGGGTGGAGGTAGTAAGAGGGGGTTGTGGGGCGGTGAAGTCTCTTCGGGGGCGTGGGGCGGCGAAGACAAAGCGTCTAGGAGGAGGGAGTCCCTTTGGGACTCATCGGGAAAAACCGGTTTGGGCGGATCTGGAGTTTGGGTTGAGGCTCGGTTTTTGGAGGTTTTCAGGGGAAGGAGGGTAGACTGAGAAGTGGGGCAGGAAGGAAGGAAGGGTTTCACCCATGCCGGAGGATTCCGGATGAGATCCTCCCAGGTGAGGATATAGGCCACTTGATCTGGATGACCTTGTGGTCCAGGATCCATTACCTTCGTCTTAACCTGTAATATAACAAAGAGGTCAAAAGTCCCGTCCCGGGGCCACCCTACAGATAGGGTGGGCCACTCCGATGAACAAAAAGTTCGCCATCGACCTTTTCGAACCTCAACGGATAGATTGCGAGCTCTTGCCTGGACGTCCGAGAAATGAGTCAGAGTCAAAGATAGAGGAGTAGTCAGTGTCTGTCCCATGGCTGTGTCGTCCTGTCCACGCGTCCACACACGCACACTTACACACACACACACGAATATGACTACAATGTCGATACAGACCAGACAACACAGACTAGACAACAACCAAGGAGCCGCGGCCAGGTATTCAGATTCAGATGGCAGGGGAGGCCTGCCTTCGGATTTGGGGAGTCTGACGAACTTGTCAGTTCTCCTCTACAAGCACCACCGAGGCGTCCCTCGGGGCCGGGGTGTGAAGGTTCAGGACACGTCTGTCCTCCTTCAACACTCCTACTGAGGTGGCCGGCCGGCCTCAGAATTCACAGTTCAGAGACAAAACATAGAACACAATACCTGTGTGCAGACAAAGGCACAGAAGTCTGTCTTCAGTCAGTCCGTCAGTGGCCCGGGCCGGAGAGTCATCTACCGACGGGGCCGGGGTTCTCCTGCCTTCCCTCGCTTCCCGGCCCATGCACCAAATGTTAGGAGCCAAGCTCCTAGGCCCTATGGAATGAGAGTTGGCGCAAAGAACCACTCGGCACTCCGATTTCGGCAGAGAGTCTTTACTGGTGCACCAGGGCTCCCCAGTGTTAGAAAGCGGGAGAGCCCCGATATACGGGGTTACAGGTCTTTTATACCATTTTGAGTTACATTTGCATACAGGCTGGTGGTAGGCTCTCTGCTCGGTGGTGGTTAGGGTTGGGGGTAATTTCGTCCTGGGAAAGCTTGGGAAATGGAGTTTCTCTCGGCAGATGCAACTTGGAGCCCGGGTGCGAAGCGGCAGGGGACCTCCGGTTTGGGAGCGCAAGCAGGTTTACAGAAGCGAGATGAAAGCGGTCATCGTTATTTATGTGACAACCTGTTCCTGTCTTGCGTAGGGAAAGGTGGGGGGTACAGCTCTCCCAGGGTACGGATGTCTAACTGCAGATATCCTGTTTGTCAACTGGTGGAAGTGCAAGCCCTGCAAGTGAGGCGTTACGGAACTGAAGATAGGGTGGGGGTGTGTTATTAAGCTAAGCAGGGGTCTTTCAACTACAACATGGATGAACCTTGAAAGCATTATGCTAAGTGAATTAAGTTAGATGTAGGAGAGCAAATATCGTATGATTCCACTTAAATGAAGTACTTAGAATAGGCAAATTCAGAGAGACAGAAAGTAGATTAGATGATACCAGAGCCTGGGGAAAAGGGGAATATAGAGCTATTTCTTAATAAGTACAGACTTTCTGTTTGGGGTGATGAAAAAGTTTTGAAAAAAGATCGTGGTAATGGTGGTACAACATTG
This sequence comes from Felis catus, assembly GCF_018350175.1. NCBI lineage: Eukaryota > Metazoa > Chordata > Mammalia > Carnivora > Felidae > Felis > Felis catus. Next base: position 24,309,908 of record NC_058382.1, read on the forward strand.
TAAATGCAATTAATTTTACTGAATTATACAGTTAAAAATGGTTAAAACGTTTTGCTGTATGTATTTTACTACAATTTGAAAAAATTAATAATATCAAAAACCATTGAATTACGTAATCTAAATGAGTGAATTGTGTGGTATGTGAATGATATCTCAGTAAAGCTGTTTTTTTTTTAACGTTTTATTTTTATTTTTGGGACAGAGAGAGACAGAGCATGAACGGGGGAAGGGCAGAGAGAGAAGGAGACACAGAATCGGAAACAGGCTCTAGGCTCTGAGCCATCAGCCCAGAGCCCGACGCGGGGCTCGAACTCACGGACCGCGAGATCGTGACCTGGCTGAAGTCGGACGCTTAAACGACTGCGCCACCCAGGCGCCCCAGTAAAGCTGTTTTTTTAAAACATAAAGGGAAGTGAAGACAATCAGAATATGAATTAATCCCATGGCACTGGCTGATGGATTGAATGTTGTGAGTGAGAGAGAGACATAAAGGATGATGGCTGTACTATCCTAACCACCTGCTTAAGCTAAACTGGTTGGAAGCTACCCACCAACATTGGTCTTTCACACTTGGAGGATCACAGGAGACTTACCACAGGAAGGGTGGGAGAGTTAGGCAGTGTTATGCAGAGCCTGTTACAAAATTTAATGGTCTTGGGGCACCTCGGTGGCTCAGTCATTAAGACTCTGACTTCAGCTCAGGTCATGATCTCATGGTTCATGTGTTCCAGCCCCACATCGGGCTCTGTGCTGACAGCTCAGAGCCTGGAGCCTGCTTCAGATTCTGTATTTCCCTCTCTGCACCTCCCCTGCTCACGCTGTCTCTACCTCTCAAGAATAAATAAACATTAAAAATTAAAAAAAATTTAATGTTATCAGTTTCTCTTCCCAGGCACACCCTTAACACAAAGGTCATTGAAGCTCTTAGGTCCACTGTGATGTGCTACATTCCAGAGAGCAGGGCACCTCCATGTCTTAGCCTCTCCTTTTCAATTAACTTTCACCAGATCACAAAATACTGCCATTTCTAGAAAATCAAGTATGGCAGCTAGAAGCTAGTAAAGAGGATATACATACCCAGCCTACTGGGCAATGCACAGCTACCATTTCCCTTCTGTGCCTCTGGATTTAGGAGCTATGCAAGGGCAACATTCTTAACTTTTTTTTTTTTTTAAGAAAGTCTGCTTTAGCTTATTGCAGTTGGTTAAACCAATAAGCCTACATTTTACTTGATCTTTTTCTAACCAGCTGAGCTTGTAAAGCCATATGTGAGTCAAGCTAAAAGTGTCACCAGTCATATGCTCTTGAATCACATCTCATTGAACCAATACAATTTTCTCCATTGACTTAATTCCCAGGCAACGATTTCTAATCTATTTTAAAGAATGATGCCTTGATTCAATCACACAGTGAGACTGCGACAACGCTCCACAGTGACAAATGGTTATGTAATGGGCCAGATGGTTGAAGGGGTAACCTAGCCAAAAACTGGCCCTTTGCATGCATGCAGAAATACCATGAGGGACCACACTTCTTCACGTGTAAAGACACAGTCTGATTTTTATCCTTGCCATCATAGAGCCTGTAAATATTATCCCTGGGGGATACCTTGAAGACAACTAGTTTAGCATCTGTATTTCCCTTATTTTCATCATAAGAGACTTGACAACTTGCTTGAGGTCACACAGTCAGTAGGTGTTACCAGGCTAGACTGCTGGTCTCCTAATTCTCATTCCACTCTCTTTCCCTTGCATTGCACTGCCTTTAATTGCCAACAAAGATTTCCCAGTTGAACCCAGGGTTATGAAATCACAATGAACTTTGGCAGAATGAGTAAATTGTGACAACCAGAAATAATTGTGCACTCATATGCAGTAGGTACTCTGTGCCAGATGTGTTTTGTCTCACTGTGCCACTCTGCTGCTAAGCCAGAGCATATGAAATTTGACCCTCTGTGTCTGAATGGTTCCTTGATTCAAAAGGACAGATGAGAAGGAAACATAGAGTAAAGGGTTAGTGCAAGAAGTCTGATTAGGATGGGATGCCAAGAAATAATAATCGAGAAACTGGCTGGCAAGTGTGGGTAGGAAGATGGTCTGAGCCTGTGGTTCATGAGGTGCCTCCACCACAGTTGCAGGTCAGGCTATTATTAATCACCTCCCAAAGTTGGGCTTAAATATATCTATAAACAAGTGTCATATGAACAACTATGTACAGAAAGCTGACTTAATATGCAAATGTCCAACTTATCCAAGTATTCAAGTATGTTTTTCATCACTTGGTTAAAACCTCATCCAATCCTGGCACTTTTCTTCATTATGACAACTGTGAGATGTAATTCATCACACACACACACACAAAAGGGCACACACCATAGTGCTTACCTCCTACCCACCAACCCTCCCACTTCCATCTGCTGTGTCAGGTAGGTGGGTATGGGAGAAACCTACATATTTCTTTACCATACAGTGAGAATTTCTCATTAACCTGAAAAATCATCTTTGATGGGTTTCATTCTTTCATCACCATAACTTAATGTAAATGAGAATAGGTAAATTACCCAAACTGGTTAATTCCATCATTGTGGTAAGCACTGCTAAAACATCTGAGAGTCAGGAGAGAGGCTAAGGAAGCCCCAGAAATGTGTGGAAAAGCCAAAGGGCAGCCATCTGAGACTTGTTGAGTCTCAAGTCATGGAATAGAGAAAGTAGGCAAGGGCAGGAGCCCAATATTCTCCCTGATGTTCCTCACCAACCTCAGTTCTACCCACTCTTCAAGGTTCAGCTAATGCCCCTCCTTCCAGGGAGGTTTCTGTAACTAGTCCACTGGATGGTCTCTTTTTGGAATCTCTATGCATTTAGAGTTTGACACTAAATTAAATCAAATCCAGCAACCATTTATTATTTTACGAGCACTAATGATGTGGTATTTGTCTTCAGAGTAGTTCATTCCAGATTGGGAGGGGGATTGAAGAACACAAAGACAAATGCATCTGACAGCTGTAAGTGTTGATAATATCCTCAGAGGTGGGATGGACTTCACAAAGGGTTCACCTTCCAGAGTATGTGACACTGAATGGAGATCCCTCTTTTGGCTTCTCCATATGGTCAGGTTCTAAAGTTAACACGAAAAGAAAAAAAACAAGGATTTTCAAGATTATTCTTGAAACTCCCTTAGAAAGATGCTATTCAGGAGACCAATGTACTCTTACAGTGAGCCCATCCAGCCAACATTCCCCCCACCACTGGGACAGATCTGCTTCCTCAGTTGGCTTATGTTTTAGGAAACGTTTTATGGAAAATTGGTGTTGTTAAATACTGGAGTCACAATCAGTGATGTGAAATACTCATATCTAGAGGCACATGAGACCAACCTGAGCTGGGAAATAGTAGGTCTATGGCTCTTGTTCTTTCCTCACCTGGGCAAATGCTCATTGGAGGTATAGGCACAATTGTCAGTACTATTCAAAATGATTTTCTCTCTCATTTTCTTGCTCTCACACTCTCTCAATTAAATTTTGTCACCTAAACTTTTTGTGCTTGACTTCTTTGTCCAGCCCCATATGTGGTCCTCCTGTGCATGTCTGTCCCTCCCCTCAGTCATATTTATACAGAACCTCCTGTGTCTCCAGAATGTTTCTTGGCTGACTGCAAATACTTCGGAAGTGAGGGGAAGGAGTCTTCTCCTAGTCTGTATCCCACTCAGTGTGCACACAGTCCAAGACACAGAGAAAGGGTCCAACACCTACTTATTAGTGAGATCCTCCTGGTTCAGGAGCTCTTTGAGGTCTTTTCCCAATTTTTAGACAGTAAAGCATCCAAGGCTTTTTCTAGAGATTTGTGCTTCATTCACAGCTCAGCTCTGGAGCCTCCTCCTAAGAGTCCTGCCTCTGGAAATAAACATTTGTGCTCTGTCCTTCTGTGTGGGAGGCTGACTGATGCCATCCCCTTCCTGTAACATAAGCCCCTACTAGTGCAGTGTTTCTGAGCACTCAGGACTCACCTGGCCAGGCTGCTCTCCTTCTCAGGCAGATTTCTTGAAGAAAGAACCTAGGGAATGAAGCAGGGCATAGAGAGTCATCATGCCACTAGGCCCCATTATTAGGGGAGGTCAAGGGAAAAATAGGATCACAAATACCATATTATTTCACTCATACATAGAATTTAAGAAACAAAACAACAAAAAAACAAAGAGACAAACAAAAGAATACATTAAAACACAGAGAACAAACTGGTGGTTGCTAGAAGGAAGATGGGTAGGAGGATGGGTGAAGTAGTTAAGGGGATTAAGAGTACATTTGTCTTGAAGAGCACTGAGAGATATATAGAATTGTTGTATCATTATATTATACACCTGAAACTAACATAACACTGTATGTTAATTGTACTTGAATTAAATAAATGCATAGATAGATAAAAATTAAAAATAAATTAAATAGTGGGATGGAAAGGCTGGAAGAATTTAAGGGAAAATTTTCCAAACAAATTTTCCTAACTTATTTTTATAGGTTTGAATAGCCCATTCTGAGTTAGTCATATTTCAGCTTCCTCCATCCCTCACATTAGAACCAAGCTAAAATTTAAAAAGGAAAGTCCTTGAACCTCTTAGTTTTTCTTTTCTACAAAATGGAAATAATACCAATATCTTGCAAGGTGTTTTTTCACCTCAAATGTTTGTTTATTTTTTTATTTTATTTTATTTTATTTTTTTAATTTTTTAAATGTTTTTATTTATTTTTGAGACAGAGACAGAGCATGAGCAGGGGAGGGGCAGAGAGAGAGGGAGACGCAGAATCCGAAGCAGGCTCCAGGCTCTGAATTGTCAGCACAGAGCCCGACGTGGGGCTTGAACTCACGGACTGTGAGATCATGACCTAAACTGAAGTTGGACGCTCAACCGACTGAGCTACCCAGGCGCCCCAATGTTTGTTTATTTTTAAGAGAGAGAGAGGGAGAGAACGTGGGGGAAGGGCAGAGAGAGAGAGGGAGACACAGAATCTGAAACAGACTCCAGGCTCTGAGTTGTCAGCACAGAGCCTGATGTGGGGCTAGAATTCACGAATCCATGAGATCATGACCTGAGCCAAAGTCAGATGCCTAATTGACTGAGCCACCAAGGCACCCTTCACATGGTGGTTTTAAGGATTAAACAAAATGTTACATGCATGGCCAACTGTAAAGTTGACAAATGCTATGAGCAAAGTCACCTTCTAGGACAGACACTAAGAAAAGCAAGCAGGAGCCATGCCTTGGGAGGTAGTTGGTACAGTGCCTAAGAAAGCAGACCTGGGAGTCAAACAGAGATGGGCTCAACCCCCCCGGGAGGAGCCTGGAACATTTTTTTTTTTCTGTCTGCAGTCATTCTCCTCCTAGTAACTTTTGGTAGGGGCAGGCACTCCCTCTTCTGCTCTCAGTCCATGTATTTAGGTATGGGGGAATATCATAAGCTGTCCTGTGCCCCATTCCTAGATCTTTTCAGTTATGTAAATAAATAAATAAATGCCTTTTCTGATTAAGCTAGTTAGTAATGGGCCCAAGTCGCTGGTCATCAGGAATCCTAACACAGCATAGTTTAAAAATTCACGGTATGCAGGGTAGGGCAAAATCACCTAAGGCCTTGCATGTTAAGAGAACAGATTAGCCATACTATGCTAAGCACAGAGAGCTCCATGAACTTGCTCTACCAGGCATTTTCAAACCCTTCTCAGCCTGACTAGTAGGCTCAGATACAGAGATGTCCATGCTGACATGGGCACTCACTTCACCTCATTTCTGTCTTGGTCTCAGTTGAAGGGAACCAATAGAAGTCCAGGAAAAATGTGAACATTTCATGTTCTTGGATGATTCACACTGGGTCTCCATAGTTGAGATGCCTCTGACAAAAGAACCCAATGTTCTGGGGCTCTTGTCTTACCAGGAGAAGAAAGGCTGCTTCTTGTTTCAGTAGTTGCAAAGATTCTGCTGACATGCCAAATGGTTGCATATAAAAATTTGGACAACCATAAACACTTCTGATTGTGAAATGTTCTGCCATGACTGCAAGATGGAGAGACTAGTTCAGAGCTTATCGAGACCCCTAAGAGAGCCTGTCTCATTACATCTTGAAAACCTGGTCCATTGTAGGCAGAAATTTGTTCCACTTTCAACTCTGGCAATCAGATCTCTTGGACCATTGGTGCTGATCACTAGTTCTGGGTGTCAATATAGTCATCAGCTGTGTTGATTTTTTCTCCCCTACCTCTGCTACATTTCTTTTCCAGCCTGCTACAAACCAAGGGGGTCTTTTATCAAGCCATATTTTATAACCATCTGGGGCATTGGAGGGAAAAGTCAGCACTGTCATCTCATTGTGCTTTCATAAAATGCTGCCATTTCTTTCTTTCCAGAAGAGTTGCATCCTTCAAGTTAGGAGTCTTAAAGTTCACATAATCATGTTTCAGTGATTAATTTATTTGTTGGAAACATTCCTCTTTAGTCCAGTATGAACATATGGAAGGGAGAAAACAATTTATTCAGAATAGGGAGGTTTCTTCCCAATTACATTTCTTGTCATTATTCCTCTTGTCAGGAAGTCAGGTTTGAAAACTGCAGATAATCAAGAAGCCTGAAAAGAGCCACAGATGCTCACAAATATCCCTCACTCCAAGCTTGCTTTAGAAGCACAACAGCCAGCCAGGTACTCCAAGCTTTGCTTCCATGCCAGAGAAAAATCACCCTCAGCTATCTGTGACTATGAGCTTCTGCCTTAGAAAAACTGATGTCAGCTACAAGTCCATCTTTTTTTTTTAACGTCCTCATGACATATTATTTTATTACTTGAAGTTTATAACTTTTGATACTCTTTTTTTAATATACATATTTTATTTGTTTTAAATAAGTTATATACTAGTATAATTCATTAATAATACAGAATATCTTCCAATTATTCTACAGGTCTGGGTTTGAGTGTTTTGTTTATATTTGTTTATTTGTTTATTTAATATTTTAAAAATTTTAAATCCAAGTGAGTTAACATTTGGTGTAGTAATAATTTCAGGAATAGAATTTAGTGATTCATCACTTGATACTCTTTCCCCATTTCACCCATGCCCCAACTCCCTTCTCCTCTGGCAACCACGATTCTGTTCTTTCTATAATTTTGTTTTGTTTTGTTTGTTCATTTGTGTTGCTTTTTAGATTCCATATATAAGTGAAATAATATTCTATTTTCCTTTCTTTGTATGACTCATTTTTTTAGCATAATTTCCTCAGGGTAAATCCGTGTTGTCACAAGCAACAAGATTTCATTCATTTTTATGGCTGAGTAGTATTCCATTATATATACATACCACATCTTTTCTATCCATCTATTAATGGATACTTACATTGTTTCTATGTCTTGGCTATTGTGAACAATGCTGCAATGAACACAGAGGTGCATATATCTTCTCAAATCAGTGTTTTTGCCAAAACAATCTACATATTCAATGCAATTCCTATCAAAGTAATACCAGCATTCTTCACAGAGCTAGAAAAAATAATCCTAAAATTTGTATGGAACCAGAGAAGACCCTGCATAGCCAAAGCAAGCTTGAAAAAGAAAACCAAAGCAGGAGACATCACAATCCCAGACTTCAAGCTATACTAAAAAGCTGTAATCATCCAGACAGTCTGGTACTGGCACAAGAACACTCAGATCAATGGAACAGAATAGAGAACCCAGAAATGGACCCACAAACATATGTCCAACAAAACTTTGACAAAGCGGGAAAGAATATCCAATGGAATAAAGCAAGCGGTGCTGGGAAAACTGGACAGTAACATGCAGAAGAATGAACCTGGACCACTTTCTTACACAGTACACAAAAATAAACTCAAAATGGATGAAAGACCTCAATTTAAGACAGGAAGCCATCAAACACCTCGAGGAGAAAGCTGGCAAAAACCTTTTTGATCTTGGCTGCAGCAACTTCTTACTCAACACATCTCTAGAGGCAAGGGAAACAAAAGCAAAAGATGAATTACTGGGACTTCATCAAAATAAAAAGCTTCTGCACAGCGAAGGAAACAATCAGCAAAAGTAAAAGGCAACCGATGGAATAGGAAAAGATATTTGCAAGTGACATATCAGATAAAGGGTTAGTATCCAAAATCTATAAAGAACGTATCAAATTCATCACTCAAAAAACAAACAAATAATCCAGTGAAGAAACGGGCAAAGACATGAATACACACTTCTCCAAAGAAGACATCCAGACGGCCACCCAACACATGAAAAACTGCTCAACATCACTCATCATCAGGGAAATACAAATCAAAACTACAACGAGATACCACCTTACACCTGTCAGAATGGCTAACATTAACAACTCAGGCAACAACAGATGTTGGCGAGGATGCAGAGAAAGAGGATCTCTTTCACATTGTTGGTGGCAATACAAGCTGGTGCAGCCACTCTGGAAAACAGTATGCAGGTTCCTCAAAAAACTAAAAATAGAACTTCCCTACAACCCAGGAATTGCACTACTAGGCATTTATCCATGGGATACAGGTGTGTTGTTTCGAAGGGACACATGCACCCCCATGTTTATAGCAGCACTATCAACAATAGCCAAAGTATAGAAAGAGCCCAAATGTCCATCAATGGATAAATGGATAAAGAAGATGTGGTGTATATATGCAATGGAGTATTACTTGGCAATCAAAAAGAATGAAATCTTGCCTTTTGCAACTACGTGGATGGAACTGGAGGGTATTATGCTAAGTGAAATTAGTCAGTCAGAGAAAGACAAAAATCATATGACTTCACTCATATGAGGACTTTAAGAGACAAAACAGATGAACATAAAGGAAGGGAAACAAAAAATAAAAACAGGGAAGGGAACAAAACAGAAGAGACTCATAAATATGGAGAGCAAACTGAGGGCTACTGGAGGGGTTGTGGGGGGGGGGGTGGGCTAAATGGGTAAGGGACACTAAGGAATCTACTCCTGAAATCATTGTTGCACTCTATGCTAACTTGGATGTAAATTTTAAAAAAATAAAAAATAAAGAATAAAGCAAAAATGAACTATTGGGACCCCATCAAGATAAAAAGCTTCTGCACTGCAAAGGAAACAATAATAATAAAAAAAAAAACTAAAAGGCAACAGACAGAATGGGAAAAGATATTTGCAAATGACGTATTGGATAAAGGGCTAGTAGTCTCTAATGATCCTTTGTATTTCTGTAGTATCAGTTGCAAGTTTGTTTTCTTTTTTTAATTTCTGGTTTTATTTACTTGAGCCTTCTCTCTTTTTTTTATTTTTCCTGGTGAGTCTAACCAAAGTCAATTTTGTTTATCTTCTCAGAGAATCAGCTCTTAGCTTCATTGTTGCATGGTCCTTTTAGTCTCTATTCCATCTATTTCTGCTGTAATCTTTGCTATTTCCTTCCTTCTACTAACTTTGGGCTTTTGTTTATTCTTGTCTAGTTCTGTTAGGTTTAATGTAGATTGTTCATTTTGAGAATTTTCTTGTATCTTGAGATTGGTCTGTATTGCTACGAACTTCCTTCTTAGAATCACTCTTGCTTTATTCCATAGATTTTGCTATATCATATTTGTATTTTTATTTGTCTCTATATTTTATTGTTTATTCTTTGATTTTTGATAACCCATTGGTTGTTCAGTAGCATGTTGTCTAATCTCCACATATTTGTGATTTTTACAGGTTTCTTCTTGTTACTGACTCCAAGTTCCATACCATTGTAGTCAGAAAAGATACTTGATATTATTTCAATGTTCTTAAATTTACTGGAGCTTGTTTTATGGCCTAACATGGATTGATTCTAGAGAATATTCCATGTGCACTTGAGAAGAGTGTATACTCTGCTCCTTTGGGGTGGAATATTCTATACATATTCATTAAGTCCATATTATCTAATATGTTAAGGCCAGTGTATCTTTGTTGATTTTCTGTTTGGATGAACTATCCACTGATATAAGTAGAGTGTTAAATTCCCCTACTGCTATTGTATTGCTATCAATTTCTCCCTTTAAGTCTGTTAATTTTTGCTTTATATATTTTGGTGCTTTATGTTGGGTGCATATGTATTTACAAATATTATATCTTCTTGTTGGGTTGACCCATTTATCATTGTGTACTGTCCTTCTTTGTCTTTTATTACTGTCTTTGTTTTAAAATCTGTTCTGTGTGAATATGGCTACACCAGCTTTCTTTTCATTTTCACTTACACAGAATATCTCTTTCCATTTGAAGTGAGTTCCTTTTAGGCAACATGTAGATAAGTCCTTTTTTTAAAAAAAATCTATTCAACCACTCTGTCTTTTGATTGGAGAATTTAATCCATTTACATTTAAGGTAATTATTGATAGGTATACTTATTGCCATGTTGTTAATTGTTTTCTGGTTGTTTTTATAGTTCCTCTCCCTTTCTTCCTTTCTAACTCTCTTCCATCGTGCTTTGATGACTTATTTGAGTGTTATGTTTAGAATCCTTTCTCAATTTCTATTATGTATCTATTTTAGGTTTTTACTTTATGGTTACTCCAAGGTTCACATGTAATATCCTATATATAACAGCCTATATTAAGTTTATAAGCAAGTTAAATTGAACTCATTGCAAAATTCTATATTCCCCCTAACACACACTTTCTGACGTCACATTTTACATTCTTTTTGATTTTTTGTTCCCTTAACTATTTATCGTTGTTTTAGTTAGTTTTATTACTTTTGCTTTCAATTTTACACTACCTTTATAAGGAAAAAAGACACCACCTTTACCATACATTTACGTTTAACAGTGAGATTTATTCTTATTGTATATTGTCTTATTATTTATTAGTGCCATTTCTCTTCAGCTTAAAGACATCACTTTAATATTTCTTGTAATGTAGGTTCAGTGGTGATAAATTTCTTTAGCTTCTGCTTCTCTGGAAAACACTTATCTCTCCTGTAACCTTGCCAAGTCAAGTATTCTTGGTTGGAAATTGTTTTCCTTTCAGCACTTTGAATATACCATGCCACTCTCTTGTAACCTGCAAAATTTCTGCTGAAAATCTGGTGATATTCTTATGGAGTTTCCTTTGTACATAGCAAGTTGTTTTGCTCTTGCTGTTTTTAAGATTCTCTTTTTATCTTTAACATTTAACAATTTATTATATACATTGGATATATTGCAGATTCAGTTCCAGAGAACTGGAATAAAACAAATATAGCAATAAAGGCAGTCAAATACATTTATTGGCTTCCCAGTGTATATGAAAGTTATGGTAACACTATTTGTAATCTAATATGTGTGTAGCAATATTATGTCTAAAAAATTACATACCTTAATTTAAAAATATTTCATTGCTAAAAAATGATAACCATAATCTGAGCTTTCAGTGAGTTATAATCACTGATCAGATTACCAAAACAAATGTAATAATTAAAAAATTGAACTATTGTGACATTTGCCAAAATACAACAAGGTTACACAAAGTGACCAAATTCTGTCGAAAAAAATGATGTTGATAGACTTTTTTCATGCAGGGCTGTCACAGGTCTTCAATTTGTTTTAAAAAAAAATCAATATGTATGAAGCACAATAAAGTGAAGCACAAATAAAATGAGATAAGCCTATAATGTGTCTTGGTGTAGGAAACTTTTCAGCCATTGTATCTTCAGGTAAATTTTCTTACCCTTTCTTTCTTCTTTTTTTAACGTTTATTTATTATTGAGAGACAGAGACAGAGCATGAACATGGGAGGGGCAAAGAGAGGAGGAAACACAGAATCTGAAGCAGGCTCCAGGCTTTGAGCTGTCAGCACAGAGATCCACGCAGGACTCGAACTCACAAACTGTAAGATCATGCATGACCTGAGCTGAAGTCGGTTGCTTAACTGACTGAGCCACCCAGGCGCCCCTTTCTCTCTTCTCCTTCTGAGACTCCTATAATGTGAATGTTATTTTGCTTGATGTCCTATAGGTCCCTTAAGCAATCTCCATTTTTTCAGTTGTTGACTATTTTAATACAGTGGTTACTATTCATAATATAATTTTATGGAATTGTTGTGTTACATTATTCTTTGATAAGTAGAAATTCAATATACCTTATCTTACTTTCAAGTGTATATTATAGTGATTCAACAATTCTATACATTGCTCCATGCTTACCATAAAGGTATACTCTTTAATCCCCATCACCTATTTAATCCATTGCCCCCACCCCCACCTCCTCTCTGGTAACATCACTTTGTTCTCTATAGTTAAGAGTCTATTTCTTAGTTTGTCTCTCTTTTTTTCCCTTCATTTCTTAAGTTCCATGTATGAGTGAAATCATATGGTATTTGTCTTTCTCTGACTAATTTCACATAGCATTATACTCTCTAGCTCCATCCATGTTGTTGCAAATGACACAATTTCATTCTCTTTTATGACCGAACAGTATTCCATTGTATGTATATACCACATTTACTTTATCCATTCATCTAACAATGGACACTTAGCGTGTTTCCATAATTTGGCTATTGTAAATAATCTTGCAATATATTCAGGGGTGCATATATGCTTTTGAATTAGTGTTTTTGATTTTTTGGGGTACATATACAGTAATGCAATTACCAGATCATACGGTAGTTCTATTTTTAATTTTTTGAGGAAACCCCATACTGTTTTCCAAAGTGGCTGCACCACTTTTCATTCCCACAAACAGTGAAAGAAGGTTCTTTCTTCTCCACATCCTTGCCAACATTTGTTTCTTAAATTTTTTATTTTAGCAATTCTGAGGTGTGAGGTGTGAGGTGATATCTCATTGTACCTTTGATTTGCTTTTCCCTCAGTGATGTTGAGCATCTTTTCATGTGTCTGTTGGCCATCTGGATGTCTTCTTTGAAGAAATATCTGTACATGTCTTCTCCCCATTTCTTAATTGGATTATTTATTTTTTGGGTGTTGAGTTGTATCTGTTCTTCATATGTCCTGAATTTAACCCCTTATTGGATATATATCTAATTTTTCTACAACCAATGTCAGAAAACTTACTGCATGTTCTCTCTTCTAGGATTTTTATGGCTTCAGGTCTTATATTTACGTCATTAATCAAAACAAACCTAAATAAATTTAAGAAGATTGAAGTAATCTTTAATCCAGTTTGAGTTTTTGTGTATGGTGTAAAAAACGGGTCCACATTCTGTTTTTTTACATGTAACTATCCAGTTTTCACGGCATCATTGGTTGAAGAGACTAACATTTTCCCATTGCATAGTCTTTCCTACTCAATCAAAGATTAATTGACCATATAATTGGGTTTATTTCTAGATTTTCCATTCTGTTATATTGATCTATGTGTCTACTTTGTGTCAGTACTATACTGTTTTGATTACTACAACCTTATACTGTAACTTGAAATCTGGAATTGTGATACTTCCTGCATTGTTTTTCATTTTCAAGATTGTTTTGACTATTTGGGAACTTTGTGGTTCCATACAAAATTTAGGATTATTTGTTTTAGCTCTGTGGAAATCCTATTGGTATTTTGATATATATTGCATTAAACTTGTAGATTGCTTTGAGTACTATAGACATTTTAACAATATTTTTTCTTCCAATCCATGAGCATGGAATGTCCTTCTATGTCTTTGTGTCTTCAATTTCTTTCACCAATGTTTTATAGTTTTCAGAGTACAAGTCTTTCATCTGTTTGGTTAAGTTTATTCCTAGATATTTTATTGTTTTGGTGGAATTACAAATGGGATTACTTTAATTTCTATTTATGTTGCTTCATTATTAGTGTCTACAAATGCAATGGATTTCAGTACATTGATTTCATATCTTATGACTTACTAAATTAATTTATCAGTTCTAGTAGATTTTTGGTAGGTTTTTTAGGGTTTTATATATTGTCATCTGCACATAGTGAAAGTTTTACTTCCCCTTACCAATTTGGATATCTTTTGCTTTGTTTTCTTGTCTGAATTTGGTGGCTAGGACTTCTGTGGTGAATAAAAGTGATGAGAGTGGACATCTGTGTCTTATTCCTGATCTTAAAGGTAAAGTGTTTAGTTGAGTATAAATTTAGTTGTGGGTTTTTCATATATGGCCTTTATTAGGTTGAAGTATGTTCCCTCTACACCTACTTTGTTGAGGGTTTTTTCTTATGAGTGGATATTGTACTTTGTTAAATGCTTTTTCTGCAACTATTGAGATGATCATATGTTAGCTTTTCTCTTGTTGATGTGATGTTGTGAATTGATTTGTTAATATTGAACTATGCTTGTACCCTGAGAATAAATCCCACTTAATCATGGTGAATGACTTTTTTAATGGATTGTTTGTTTCAGTTTGTTAGTATTTTCTTGAGAATTTTTGCATTTATGTTCATCAGAGATATTGACCTATATTCTCTTTTTTTTAACGTTCATTTATTTTTGAGAGAGAGTAAGAAAGTGAGAGCCCAGGGAGGGGCAGAAAGAGAAAGGGAGACAGAGTATTTGAAGCAGGCTCTGTGCTGACAGCAGAGAGCCAGATGTGATGCTCGAACTCAAAAACTTAAATCATGACCTGAGCTGAAGTTGGAAGTTTAATGTACTGAACCAAACAGGTGCCCCTATATGCTCCTGTTTGTAGTGTCTTGTTATTAGGATAATAGCATGAATTTGGAAATTCCTCTGCTTAGTATTTTTTGGGATAGTATGAGAAGAATAAATATTAACTCTTCTTTAAATATTTCATAGAATTTACTCTTGAAGCTATCTGTTCCTGGACATTGGTTTCCTGGGAGTTTTTTGCTTTTTGGTTTTTTTTTTCCTTTTTTTAAATATGAACTTTATTGTCAAATTGGTTTCCATACAACACCCAGTGCTCATCCCAACAGGTGCCCTCCTCAATACCCATCACCCACCCTCCCCTCCCTCCCACCCCCCATTAACTCTCAGTTTTTTCACAGTTTTTAAGAGTCTCTTATGGTTTGGTTCCTTCCCTCTCTAACTTTTTTTTTCCTTCCCCTCCCCCTTGGTCTTCTGTTAAGCTTCTCAGGATCCAAATAAGAGTGCAAACATATGGTATCTGTCTTTCTCTGTATGGCTTATTTCACTTAGCATCACACTCTCCAGTTCCATCCACGTTGCTACAAAAGGCCATATTTCATTCTTTCTCATTTCCAACTAGTATTCCATTGTGTATATAAACCACAATTTCTTTATCCATTCATCAGTTGATGGACATTTAGGCTCTTTCCATAATTTGGCTATTGTTGAAAGTGCTGCTATAAACATTGGGGTACAAGTGCCCCTATGCATCAGCACTCCTGTATCCCTTGGGTAAATTCCTAGCAGTGCAATTGCTGGGTGATAGGGTAGATCTATTTTTAATTTTTTGAGGAACCTCCACACTGTTAGCCAGAATGGCTGCACCAGTTTACATTCCCACCAACAGTGCAAGAGTGTTCCCTTTTCTCCATATCCTCGCCAGTATCTATAGTCTCCTTATTGTTCATTTTAGCCACTCTGACTCACGTGAGGTGTGGTTTTGATTTGTATTTCCCTGATGAGGAGAGACATTGAGCTTCTTTTCATGTGCCTGTTGGTCATCTGGATATCTTCTTTAGAGAAGTGTTTATTCATTTCTTCTGCTCATTTCTTCACTGGATTATTTGTTTTTGGGGTGTGGAATTTGGTAAGTTCATTATAGATTTTGGATACTAGCCCTTTGTCCAATATGTCATTTGCAAATATCTTTTCCCATTCTGTCGGTTGCCGTTTAATTTCGCTGATTCTTTCCTTTGCAGTGCAGAAGCTTTTTATCTTCATGAGGTCCCAATAGTTCATTTTTGCTTTTAATTCCCTTGCCTTTGGAGATGTGTCCAGTAAGAAATTGCTGTGCCTGAGGTCAGAGAGGTGTTTCCCTGTTTTTTCCTCTGGGGTTTTGATGGTTTCCTGTCTCACATTTAGGTCCTTTATCCATTTTGAGGTCATTTTTGTAAATGGTGTATGAAAGTGGTCTAGTTTCATTCTTCTGCGTGTGCTGTCCAGCTCTCCCAGCACCAATTGTTTTTTTATTTTTTTTTATTTTTTATTTTATTTTTTAATTTTTTTTTCAACGTTCATTCACCTTTGGGACAGAGAGAGACACAGCATGAAGGGGGGAGGGGCAGAGAGAGAGGGAGACACAGAATCGGAAACAGTCTCCAGGCTCTGAGCCATCAGCCCAGAGCCCGACGTGGGGCTCGAATTCATGGACCGCGAGATCCTGACCTGGCTGAAGTCAGACGCCCAACCGACTGCGCCACCCAGGCGCCCCCCCAGCACCAATTGTTAAAGACACCGTCTTTCCTGCTTTGTCAAAGATTAGTTGACCATACTTTTGTGGGTCTAATTCTGGAGTCTCTATTCTATTCCAATGCTCCACGTGTCTGTTTTCTGCCAATACCATACTTTCTTGATGATTACAGCTCAGTTGGAGAGGCTAACGTCTGGGATTGTGATGCTTTCCACTTTGGTTTTCTTCTTCAATATTACTTTGGCTATTCAGGGTCTTTTGTTGTTCCATCCAACTTTTAGGATTACTTGTTCTAGCTTTGAGAAGAATGCTGGTGCAATTTTGATTGGGATTGCATTGAATGTGTAGATAGCTTTGGGTAGTATTGACATGTTAACAATATTTATTCTTCCAATCCATGAGCATGGAATGTTTTTCCATGTCTTTATATCTTCTTCAATTTCCTTCATAAGCTTTCTATAGTTTTCAGCATACAGATCTTTTACACCTTTGGTTAGGTTTATTCCTAGGTATTTTATGCTTCTTGGTGCAATTGTAAATGGGATCGGTTTCTTTGTTTGTCTTCCTGTTGCTTCATTATTAGTGTATAAGAATGCAACTGATTTCTGTCCATTGATTTTGTATTCTGCGACTGTGCTGAATTCATGTATCAATTCTAGCAGACTTTTGGTGGAGTCTATCAGATTTTCCATGTATAATATCATGTCATCTGCAAAAAGTGAAAGCTTGACTTCATCTTTGACAATTTTGATGCCTTTGATTTTCTTTCATTGTCTGATTGCCAGTGCTAGTACTTCCAACACTGTTAAACAACAGTGGTGAGGTTGGACATCCCTGTCGTATTCCTGGTCTCAGGGAGAAAGCTCTCAGTTTTTCCCCATTGATGATGATGTTAGCTGTGGGCTTTTCATAAATCCTTTTATGGTGTTTAAGTATGTTCCTTCTATCCCGACTTTCTCGAGGGTTTTTATTAAGAAAGTTGCTGAATTTTGTCAAATGCTGTTTCTGCATCGATTGACAGGATCATATGGTTCTTATCTTTTCTTTTATTAATGTAATGTATCATATTGATTGATTTGCGAATGTTGAACCAGCCCTGCAGCCCAAAAATGAATACTACTTGATCATGGTGAAAAATTATTTTTATATGCTGTTGAATACGATTTGCTACTATTTTGTTGAGAATTTATGCATCCATAGTCATCAGGGAAATTGGTCTATAGTTCTCCTTTTTAGTGGGGTCTCTGTCTGGTTTGGGAATCAAAGTAATGCTGGCTTCATAGAATGAGTCTGGAAGTTTTCCTTCCCTTTTTATTTTTTGGAACAATTTGAGAAGGAAAGGTATTATCTCTGCTATAAATGTCTGGTAGAATTCTCCAAGAAGCCATCTAATCCTGGACTCTTATTTGTTGGGAGATTTTTGATAACTGATTCAATTTCTTCACTGGTTATGGTCTGTTCAAGTTTTCTATTTCTTCCTGTTTGAGTTTTGGAAGTGTGTGGGTGCTTAGGAATTTGTCCATTTCTTCCAGGTTGTCCAGTTTGTTGGCATATAATTTTTCATAGTATTCCTTGATAATTGCTTATATTTCTGAGGGATTGGTTGTAATACTTCCATTTTCATTCATGATTTTATCTATCTGTGTCATCTACCTTTTCTTTTTGAGAAGACTGGCTACAGGTTTATCAATTTTATTTTTTCAAAAAACCAACTCTTGGTTTCATTGATCTGCTCTACAATTTTTTAGATTCTATATTGTTTAATTCTGCTCTTATCTTTATTATTTCTCTTCTTCTGCTGGGTTTGGGGAGTCTTTGCTGTTCTGCTTCTATTTCCTTTAGGTGTGCTGTTAGATTCTTTATTTGGGATTTTTCTTGTTTCTTAAGATAGGCCTGGATCAATGTAAATTCCTCTCAGGACTGCCTTTGCTGCATCCCAAAGCATTTGGATTGTTGTGTTTTCATTTTCATTTGTTTCCATATATTTTTAAATTTCTTCTCTAATTGCCTGGTTGACCCATTCATTCTTTAGTAGGGTGTTCTTTAACGGCCATCCTTTTGGAGGTTTTCCAGACTTTTTCCTGTGGTTGATTTCAAGTTTCATAGCATTGTGGTCTGAAAGTGTGCATGGTATGATCTCAATTGTTTTATACTTATGAAGGGCTGTTTTGTGACCCAGCATGTGATCTATCTTGGGGAATGTTCCATGTGCACTCAAGAAGAAAGTATATTCTATTGCTTTGGGATCCAGAGTTCCAAACATAACTGTCAAGTCCATCTGATCCAATGTATCATTCAGGGCCCTTGTTTCTTTATTGATCCTGTGTTTAGATGATCTATCCATTGTTGTAAGTGGGGTACTAAAGTCCCCTGAAATTATCACATTCTTATTAATAAGGCTGCTTGTGTTTGTGATTTATTGTTTTATATAGTTGGGGGCTCCCGTATTCGGCACTTAGACATTTATAATTGTTAGCTCTTCCTGATGGATAGACTCTGTAATTATTATATAATGCCCTTCTTCATCTCTTGTTACAGCCTTTAGTTTAAAGTCTAGTTTGTCTGATATAAATATGGCTACTCCAGCTTTCTTTTGACTTCCAGTAGCATGATAGAGAGTTCTCCATCCCCTCACTTTCAATCTGAAGGTGTCCTCAGGTCTAAAATGAGTCTCTTATAGAGAGACAGCAAATAGAGGGGTCTTGGTTTTTTATCCATTCTGATACCCTATGTCTTTTGGTTGGCGCATTTAGTCCATTTACATTCAGTGTTATTGTAGAAAGATATGGGTTTAGAGTCATTGTGATGTCTGTAGGTTTCATGCTTGTAGTGGTGTCTCTGGTACTTTATGGTCCTTGAAACATTTCATACACAGAATCCCCCTATCTTGTAGGGCTGGTTTAGTGGTGATGAATTCCTTCACTTTTTGTTTGTTTGGGAAGACCTTTATCTCTTCTTCTATTCTGAATGACAGACTTACTGGATAAAGGCTTCTTGGTTGCATATTTTTTCTGTTCATCACTTTGAAGATTTCCTGCCATTCCTTTCTGGCCTGCCAAGTTTTAGTAGATAGGTCTGTCACTAGTCTTATGGGTCTCCCTTTATTTGTTAGAGCATTTTATCCCTAGCTGCTTTCAGAATTTTCTCTTTACCCTTGTATTTTGCCAGTTTCACTATGATATGTTGTGCAGAAGATCAATTCAAGTTACGTCTGAAGGGAGTTCTCTGTACCTCTTGGATTTCAATGCCTTTTTCTTTCCCCAGATCAGGGAAGTTCTCAGCTATGATTTGTTCAAGTACACCTTCAGCCCCTTTCTCTCTTCCTCTTCTGGAATTCCTATGATATGGATATTGTTCTGTTTGATTGCATCACTTAGTTCTCTAATTCTCTCCTCATACTCCTGGTTTTTTTTCTTTTTCTTTGTTTCAGCTTCCTCGCTTCCTCTTTTTCCATAATTTTATCTTCTAATTCACCTATTCTCTCTTATGCCTCTTAATTCTGTGCTGTGGCTAGCTCCATTTTATTTTGCACCTCACTTATAGCATTTTTTAGCTCCACATGACTATTTCTTAGTCCCAGATCTCTGTAGCAATAGATTCTCTGCTGTTCTCTATGCCTTTTTCAAGCCCAGCAATTAATTTTATGACTATTATTCTAAATTCTTGTTCCATTATAATGCTTATATCAGTTGTAATCAATTCGTTAGCTGTCGCTACTTCCTGGAGTTTCTTTTGAGGAGAATTCTTCTGTTTTGTCATTTTGGGCAGTACTTGTGGTAGCTCCAAACTGTTGGTCACTTCCCCTGTGCTGTTCAGAGAAACTTGTGTTGGTGGGCGGGGCCACAGTCAGACTGGTGTGTACCTTATCTTCCTCTCTCCCAGGCGCAGGACTCACTGTGGAGTGGTGTGGTCCCTGTTTGGGCTACTTTAACACTGCCAGGCTTGTGGTGCTGCTTCGATGGGATCTGGCCAAGGGCGTATTAGCCAGAGTGGGTCTGCAAGATGCACAGGGGTAGGAAGGGCAGACTTAGCTAGCTTTGCCATGGGTTGTCCCCTGTGGGAGGGGCCCTTCAGCACCAGGATGGAGGCAGGCCTTTCAGAGGGATGGATCCACAGAAGCACAACATTGGGCATTTGTGTGGTGCAAGCAAGTTTGGTGATGAGAACTGGTTGCCTTTGGAATTTCGGCTGGGGTATGGGAGAACGAAATGGCACTTGCCAGTGTCTTTGTTTCCCACTGAGCTGAGCTCTGTCTTCTAGGGCTCAACAACTGTCCCTCCCAGTGTCCTCTCGCCCTCCCTGCTCTCTGAGAGCAGAGCATTGATTTTTAACATTCCAGATGTTAAGTCCTGCTGGCTGTGAGAACTCAGGAGTCCAGCCCCTGTGCTTTTGTAAGCCAGACTTCGGGGGTTCTGCCTTGCCAGGGGGGTTTCCTCTCCACAATCCCGGCTCCCTCCTGCCAGTCTATGTAGCATGCACTGCCTCTCTGCCCTTCCTACCCTCTTCCATGGGCCTTTTGTCTACGCTTGTCTCTGGAGAGTCTGTTCTGCTAGTCTTCAGGCAGTTTTCTGGGTTATTTAGGCAGATGTGGGTGGAATCTAAGTGATCAGCAGGACGTGCGGTGAGCCCAGCATCCTCCTACGCCACCATCTTCCATGCTTCCAGAATCTCCTGGGAGTTTTTTGATTACTATTCAATTTCTTTGCTGATCATCTGTCTGTTCACATTTTATATTTCTTTCTAGTTCAATTTTGGGAAATTGTGTTTCTAGAAATTATCCATTTTTTTTTTAGATGTTCAATATTCTGACATGTAAATTATTATAATATTCTCTTATAAGCTTTTGTATTTCTCTGGTGTTGGTTGCTAGTTCTTCTCTTTCACCTCTGATTTTTATTTGAGTCCTCTCCCTTTGTGTTGAATCTGGCTAAAGGTTTATCGATTTTGTTGATCTTTTCAGAGAAGCAACTCCTGGTTTCATTGATCTGTTTTTGTTTTGTTTTGTTTTGTTTTGTTTTAATGATTCTATTGCATTTATTTCTGCTCTAATCTTTCTTATTTCCTTCTTTTTGCTGGGTTTATGTTTTGTTTGTTCTTCTCTTTCCAGCTCCTTTAGGTATAAGGTTAGGTTGTTTATTTGAGATCTTCCTTTCTTCTTGAGGTAGACCCATATTGCTATAAATTGCCCTCTTATAACAGGTTTTGTTCTGTCCCAATGATCTTGAACCACTATATTTTAATTTTCATTGGTTTCTATGTATTTTTTTTAATTTCCTCTTTGATTTCTTGGTGATCCCAGTCATTGTTTAATAATATGCTATTTAACCTCTATGATTTTGTGCTCTTTTCAGATTTTTTCTTGTGGTTAACTTCTAGTTTCACAGCACTGTGGTCAGGAAACATACACGGTATGACTCTGATGTTTTTATATTTATTTAGACATGTTTTGTGGCCTAATATAGGATCTATTCTGGAGAATGTTCCCTGAGAACTTGAAAAGAATGTGTATTCTGCTGTTTTAGAATGGAATTTTGAATATATCTGTTATGTACATCAGTTCCAATGTGTCATTCAAAGCCACTGTTTCCTTGCTGATTTTCTGTTTGGATGCTTGATGCCCCCATGTTGAATGAATAAATATTTACATTTGCCATATCTTCTTGTTGGATTCCCCCTTCATGATCATATAGTGTCCTTCTATGTCTCTTGTCTTTGTTTTTAAATCTATTTTGTCCAATATAAGTATTGCTACTCTGGCTTTCTTTTTACATCCATTTGCATGATAAATTCTTCTACATCCCTTCAATTTCAATCTGCATGTGCCTTTAGGTATGAAATGAGTCTCTGGCAAGTGGCATATAAATGTCTCATTTTTTCTATCCATTATGATTTCCTATGTCTTTTGTTAGAGCATTTACTCCATTTACATTCAAAGTAGTTATTGATAGGTATGTATATTGCCATTTTATTACTTGTTTTATGGTTGTGTGTGTAGTTTTTCTCTACTTCTTTCTTTTCTTGCTCTCTTTTCTTATAATTAGTTGACTTCCTTCAATGATATACTTGGAATTATTTCTCTTTATTTTTTTGCATATTATTGGTTTTTGATTTGTGGTTACCATTTGGTTTATATATAACACCTTCTTCATAAAGCAGTCTATGTTAAATTGATGGTCGTTTAAGTTTGAACCCATTCTTTACCCCTCTTTTCCCCACATTTTAGGTATAGTGTGTCATCTTTTACCTGGTCTTATTTTATGAATTTCTTGACTTACTTTTTTACAGAAATACTTATTTTTACTACTTTTGTTGTTCGTTTTGCTTAAAGGGCAGAAGACAAGTGCTTCATTATGAGAACAGTTCAAGAAAATTTCAGTGTACTCCAGTGAAAGTAAATAAAGATTTGCATACATTTTCCTAAATGAACACAAGGTTAAAAGGGGCTACACAGGTTTTATTCCAAATGCCATCCTTGTCTGAGGCAAAAATACCCTTCATTTTAGAACAGAATTTTTATGGAAGAAAGCTACATCATAGTATACTACAGAATGTAAAATCCACCCTAGTCTGGAAGCCATTATGGAAGGGCACATCACCTACACCTAGAGCTTTCTAATGTAGTTTAGAATTATAGTATTTATCACAGCTTTATTGCTTTAAACTGATAAAATGTGAATACACTTTCTATTTTGTTTACTTTTCTATTTGTTTTACTTTTCACATTTTCACTTATGGGTTTTCCTTTCCACTCAAATAGTACCCTTCAACATTTCTTAAGAGTTGGTTTAGTGGTAAAGAATTCCTTAAATTTTGTTTATCCAGGATCCTCTTTGTCTCTCCTTCTATTCTAATAGCCTGGCTGGATATAGCATTCTTGGCTGCAGATTTTTTTTTCAGTACTTTGCATATATTATGTCACTTTCTTTTATCCTGCAAAGTTTCTGCTGAAAAATCCGCTGATAGCCTCCTGGGGTTTCCCTTGTGTGCAACTGCATTCTTTTCCTCTTGTTGCTTTTAAAATTCTCTTTATCACTACTGTTAAAAAAGTTTTTATTTAAATTCCAGTTAGTTAACATACAATATAATATTAGTTTCAGGTGTAAAATCTAATGTTTCCACACTTTCATGCAATGCATAGTGCTCATCATTACAAATGCATTCCTTAATCCTCATCACCTATTTAACCCATCCCCCCACCCACCTCCACTCTGGCAACTATCAGTTTGTTCTCTATAGTTAAGAATCTGTTTCTTGGTTTCTCTCTCTCTCTCTTCCTCTTTGTTCATTTTTTTTTTAATTCCACACATGAGTGAAATCATATGGTATTTGTCTCTTTGATTTATTTCACTAGCATAATACTCTCTAGCTCAATCCATGTTGTTGCAAATGGCAAGATTTCATTCCTTTTTATGGCTGAGTCTTATTCCAATAAAAACACAATGGTCCAAAACCTTCTGGATGCAGCTTCCTAAGAGGGAAGTATAGAGAAATACATGCTTCCCTCAAGAAGAAAAAGAAATGTCAAATAAACAAGCTAAACTTACTTCTACAGAAGCCAGGGAAAAATTAAGCCTGAAGCCAGCAGAAGGAAGAAAAATAAAGATTAGAGCAGACATAGATGATACAGAAACTAAAAATAAACAAACATATAAACAAAAACAGTAGAACAGATCAATGAAACCAGGAGCTGGTTCTTTTAAAAAAATCAATAAAATTGAGAAACCTCTAGCTAGACTTATCAAATAGCAAAGAGAATGAGAGGGGAGAAAAAACAACCAACACCAGAGAGAGGAGAAACAACAATCAACACTACAGTAATACAAGCAATTATAAGAGAATATTATGAAAAACTGTATGCCAACAAATTGGATAACCTGGAAGAAATGGATAAATTCCTGGAAACATATAAACAATCAAAACTGAAATAGGAAGAAATAGAAAACTTGAACAGACCAATACCAGTCAAGAAATTCAATCACTAATAAAAAAATCACCCTACACACAAAAGTCCAGGGCAAGATGTGGCTTCACAGGCAAATTCTACCAAACATTTATTTTTATTTTCTTCTTAAATTTTTTAAATGTTCATTTATTTTTAAGACAGAGAGAGACGGAGCATGAACAGGGGTGGGGAAGAGAACAAGAGGGAGACACAGAATCCAAGGCAGTCTCCAGGCTCCAAGCTGTCAGCACAGAGCCTGACACAGGGCTCAAACTAACAGACTGTGAGATCATGACCTGAGCCGAAGTCAGACACTTAACCAACTGAGCCACCCAGGTAACCCTTTACCAAACATGTAAAGAAGACTTCATACCTCTTCTTCTCAAACCATTCCAAAAAATAGAAAATGAAGGAAAACTCTCAAATTCATTTTAAATGGCCAGCATTATCCTTATACCATAACCAGAAAAACACTCTACTAAAAAAGAACTACAGGCCAATATCCCCGATGAACATGGATGCAAAAATTCTCAATAAAACACTAGCAAAGTGAACCCAGCAGTCCATTAAAAGAATCATTTACCACAATCAAGTGGGTTGCCAGAATGGTTCAATACTCACAAATCAATTAACACGATACACCACATTGATGAAAGAAAGGATAAGAACCTGTGATTATTTCAATAGATACTGAAAAATCATTTGACAAAGTATATCAATTCATGATAAGAACCCTGAACAAAGTAGGGTTAGAGGGAACATACACAACATAATAAAGGCCATATAAAAAAAATCCATATATGGGGCTCCTGGGTGGCTCAGTTGGCTAAGCCTTTGACTTCAACTCAGATCGTGATCTCACGGTTCGTGGGTTCAAGCCCCGCATCGGGCTCTGTGCTGACAGCTCAGAGCCTGGAGCCTGTTTCAGATTCTGTGTCTCCCTCTCTCTCTTCCCCTCCCCCACTCACACTCTGTCTCCCTCTGTCTCAAAAATAAACATTAAATTTTTTTTAATCCATAGCTAATATCCTCAGTTGGGAAAAACTGGGAGCGTTTCCTCTACTGTCAGAAACAAGACAAGGATGTCCACCCTCACTACTGTCATTGAACATAATATTTAACAGTACTAGAAACTCTAGCCACAGCATTCAGACAACACAAAGAAATAAAAAAAATCCAAATTTGCAAGGAAGAAGTCAAACATTCACTATTTGCAGATGACATGATACTGTATATAGAAAACCCAAAAGACTCCACCACAAAACTGCTAGAACTGATAAGTGAATCCAGTAAAGTTATAGAATACAAAATCAACATACAGAAATCTGTTGGATTTATATACACCAATAATGAAACAGCAGAAAGAGAAATTAAGGAATCAATCCCATTTACAGTTGCACCAAAACCAATAAGATACCTAGGAATAAATCTCACCAAAGAGGTGAAAGAATAGCATTCTTCATCACTACTTTTTGTTATCTCAATTACTATGTGTCTTGGTGTGCAGTTCTTTGGTTTAATTTTGTTGGGGGGATCTCTGTGTCTCCTGGATCTGGATTTCTGTTTCCTTCTGCAGATTTGGGAAGTTTTTGGCTATTATTTCCTCAAAAAATTTTCAGCTATTATTTCTTCAAATAAAGTTTCTGTGAATCCTTACAATGTAAATGTTATTATACTGATGGCATTGCGGAGTTACCTAAGTCTATTTTTGTTTTGCGTGATTTTTTTCTCACCTGCTCAGCTTAATCACATTCCATTACTCTGTCCCCTATGTTGCTGTTTCATTCTTCTGCTTCTTCTAGCCTGCTATTTATCCCATCTAGTGTACTTTTAATTTCAATTATTGTATTATTCATTTTTATTGGCTCTTTTTTTTTATCTCATTGTTAAGGGTCTCACTGATGTCTCCCATTTTTTTCTCAAGTCTGATGAATATTTTTATGATCATTACCTTAAATTCACTATCAGGCATATTACTTATCTTTGTTTTGTTTAGGTCTTTTGACATGATTTTGTGCTGTTCTTTCATTTGGGACATATTCCTCTGTCTTCTCATTTTATCTAACTCTCTGTGTCTGTTTCCATGTGTTAGGAAAGGAAAAAAGATAGCTATATCTCCTGGACTTGAAAGTAATGGCCTTATGAAGAAGAAATCTCGTAGTGCTTTGCTATGCAGTGTCCCCTGTTCACCAGAACCTAGAACTTCAGAGGTGTCTCTTATGGGTGATGTGTGCACCCTGCAATTGAGGGTTTTTTTATTTTTTATTTTTAAGTATGGTCATCTGCAATGGCTCTCTTTGCCTGTTGTCAGCAGTATTTGATTTCTGTGGTGTTAGTAGGCCAGTCTGGGAATGTCTTGGGCTTCAGTTACATCAGACCAGGCATTTTCCAGAGATGCAGTAGTACCAAACTGCAGGGTACTTTCCCTATGTTGTCCCTGAGAAGATTTCATTTGTTGGGTAAGCCTACATTCACACCAAGTGTCTGCATTAGCCCACTACTGGGGTCTCCATCTGACTGGTATGTATGGTTATCTTTGCTTCTTTTCGTGGCAGGAGTCACCTTGGAGCATTGCTGGTCACTGTGGGGGCTGCTTGCACACAGGCCTGTGGAACTGCCCTGTATGGGCTCTGGAAAGAGGGTTTGCAGGGGGGAGATCCGCTGAAGCACAGGGAGGGAAATGGTGCAGCAGCGCTAACAAGTTAGGTAGCAAGCCACAGGTGTGTTTACACTGGAGGCAGGGGGAGGGAAGGAAATGGCACCTGCCAGTTCTTTTGTTCCTGGAGGAGTTCCCCAGGAATTTCTGTCCCTTTGGGACATGTTTTGAGGTTAGTAAATAACTCTCCCTCCAGTATGTATCAGGTGCTTTTCAAATTGCTGCTTCTGTACCGTATTTTTTTAGAATTATTTTTTGTGCTCTTTAATGGTAGGCACTCAGTTTCCACTCACCCACCAGCTTTTCAGAGCTGAGCCAGCTGATTTCTTTTAAATTCAGAGTTTTAAGTACCACTTGTAAGAACTCACAAAATTTGGCCTCTCTGGTTTTTAAAGCCCAATGTTATGGGGATTCATCTTCTCTATGGAGGCCTCCCAGTGTGGGAGTTTGTTTCTCTCTCCTCCAATGCCTGCAGTGTCCTTCCCTCCCACAGGCAGTCCCATGAGTCCCTTTAGTTCATGACCATGTCTCTGCCCTTCCTACCCTTTTCAATATGCCCCCTTCTTTACATTTAGTTGTGGAGTTTATTCTGCCAGTCTTTGGATCATTTTCTAGATTATTTACCCTGATGTGTTAGCTAGTTGTATCTGTGAGATAAGGTGAGCCTAAGGTACTCTTACTAAGCTATCTTCCCTAGAAGTCTTTCTTTTTTCCTTTTGTCCTCTGTTTGGTATGTTCCATTGCCCTATCTTCCAGATCACTGATCTATTCCTCTGGTTCATCTAGTTGAAGCCCTGTAGTATATTTTTTTACTTCAGTTACTGTATTCTTCAGTTCTGTTACTTCTGTTTGGTACATTGTGATATTTTTTCTGTCTTTATTGAAGTTCTTAGTGTGTTCACCCTTTATTCTCCCAAGTTTAGTGAGTGTTTTTACGACCATTACTTTGAGTTATTTATTATGTGGGTTTATCTCTGTCCCACTAATGACTTTTTTTTATTTTGTTCTTTCATTTGAAACAAATTCCTCTGTTTCCTCATCTTGCTTTACTCTGTGTTAGGTAAAACAGTTGTGTTTGCTTTTCTGTGTTAGGTAAACAGCTACGCTTTCCAATCTTTAGGGAGTAGCCTGGTGTAGTGATAAATCTTATCATACAACCTTGCTCTAGTTCTCTGTTGTCTCTCAAAGCTTTGTAATTATCTAAGCAGCCTGATTTATTCTATTATTTTTAATGTTTATTTATTTTTGAGAGAAAGAGAGTGGGGGAGGGACAGAGAGAGAGAGGGAGACAGAGACTCCCAAGCAGGCTCCACGCTATCAGTGCAGAGCCTGATGTGGGGCTCAAATTCATGAAACATGAGGTCATGACCTGAGTTGAAATCAAGAACCGGATGCTTAACCAACTGAGCCACTTGGGTGCCTCTATTCTCTGTTTTTAAAGCTTGTTTATCTATTTTGAGAGAGACAGACAGAGAGAGAGAGAGAGAGAGAGAGAGAAGGGGCAGAGAGAGGGGAGAGAAAATCCCAAGCAGGGATTCTCAATCTCACAAACGGTGAGATCATGACCTGAGCCGAAATTGGAAGTTGGATACTTAAGCCACTGAGACATCCAATGCCCCAACTTATTCTTGATAGGCTCCCATTGTCAAGGATGTGCCAAGACCTGTCAGTCCCAAGGGGTGGGATCTCATTTAGAACTTAGTTGCAGTCTGCTTGGAAGCCAGCCCCTCAAAGTAGCAGCTTTTAAATTATACTAATACATACAGTCCTGTGGGGCTACAAATATAAATCCTGCTGGCCTCCAGATTAGAAGATCTAGGGGTATCTTTTGGGTGACAGTCGCAAAAATGGGGGCTCCAGATTAATGTATGAGCTGCTTTCTGGGAGGTATTATACAGGTTAGCAAGTCCAAGGTAGTGTGCAAGGAAAGTGTCTCCCTGCTTACATTCCTTGAGAGTGCTCCATGGCACCTAGATGTGTGGCAAATCTGAAGTCTGCACCTCAGGATGAAGCTCTAGGACAAGTAAATTGTTCTTTTTCACAGGAATACTGGGTGTGTGTTTCAATCTGCTGTCTATGCAGTGCCTGAGGGGTGGTAGCTTGGCAAGAACTGTCTTTCTAATTGTTATGGTCCCATGGAGCCCAGGAACAGAAGCCCTGGCCCTCAGGACCAAGAAATCAAGAGGTGTCCCATATATGGATTGCATGCACCTGTCAGCTTTAGCAAGGCAGCTGGCAAGCACAAGGGACAGGGTACACTTGTTGGCTTTAGCAAAACGTCAGGAAAATTCTTGACTTCATGTGCCCACTGGCTTCAGTGATGCAGTGGGAGAGTGTCCCATCTGCACATGCTCACCTGTCTTAGCAAGGGAGCAGGAAAATATAACTTCTTATACTTGCTGGCCCAAGCCAGGGAGCAGGGAAGATCCACAACCACCCATGCTTGCCAGCTTTAGCAAGGGAGTGGGAGAATTCTGTGACTGCTTGTACATGCCAGCTCTAGCCAGGTGTAAGGTAACTGCCACAACCACTCACTCCCCTCAGCTTTAGCAAGGTGATAGGAGGCCATGTCCTTGCATGTCCACCTCTGCTAGCAGGGTAGAAAGATAATGCAAAAATTATGTCGCCAGCACTTCTATCTCAAGAGAGTCCCAACTACCTCCTGCCATTCCAGAAGATTCTTTAAGATTACCAAATGACTCTCCTTCACATATGGTCTAGGCATTTTTCAAACTGCTGCTTCTGTGTTGGGTCCTTGGGTGAGTTAGATCACATGTAAGTTCTTTAAAAGGAGAATCTCAGTGTCTCACAGCCCTTTGTGTCTCTTGACCATAAGCCCCATTGGTTTTATAAACCAGGCATTTTGGGGACTTATTTCTCTGGTGCATGTCCCAAGAGTTGGGGTGCTTGACATGGGGTACCAACCCCTCAGTCTTCCAGGAGAAGCTCCATAATTGTCAAATTCCTCCATATTGTGGGTCACTGCACTGAGGTTGGGGTTTTTGGTGAAACTGCATCTCTGCCTTTCCTACTCATCTCAAAATGGTTCTTTTATCTTTCATTTTTAGTTCTTTTTTAGAAGGAATTTTTCCATTTATAGCTGTAGCTTTGGTATGTCTGGGAGAAGTTGAGTTCAAGATCTTCCTCTGCCACCATCTTGGGCTACCCCCTCAAACAACACCCAGCTAAGAGTGTTTTTAGATAGTTCCTGTGCCTTCTTTCTGTGACCCTTCCCTACATATCTAGGCCTCTTCTCTTTCCTAGCAGACTAGAATCTTCTTTCAATTCTTTCAGGACAATCTGTTCACATTCACAAGAGGGTGAGTCCCCGCTCCAGCCCCTCTTTTATCCCTTAGACTGCTGACCTGCCAATAGGAACAGTTAGTCTCTCAGGTTCTTCCTTTACCTAGCCCACAGAATAACCACACTTGGTCAGTGCTTGACCAGTAAGTGATTCAAGATGCTATCAATTCACGAGGTGAAAGCTGATCTCTAAAGAAGTCAGACTAAGGGAAATTCAATCCCTCCATCTCTCTTCTTTTTTTAAATGTCTATTTATTTTTTGAGAGACAGAGTATGAGTGGGGGAAGAACAGAGAGAGAGAGGGAGTCTCAGAATCTGAAGCAGGCTCCAGACTCTTAAGTTGTCAGCACAGAGCCTGACATGGGGCTTGAGCTCATGAACTGCGAGATCATGACCTGAGGTAGCATGCTCTTTCTTGTCCCCTAGGCCAGTTTAGGTAAACAGAGGTGGCGCCTCATGCCTGCTGTAAACAACCTTGCTCCCAGCACAAGGATTTTGTTTTGTATTGACCCAAACCCCTAACACCACATATCTTCAAAACACCCTTTCCCTCACACCCATGAGTTAATGTTCATGGATTCATTGCCTCTTTGTGCATGTCCATCATGCTTGTAAGCCTTCTGATCCTAATAAAAATGGAGCGAGGACCCCTACTCAGGCTTTTGTCTCCTCCTGGACATTAGCCTGTCTCACATTTTAATCCTGCATCCATTCTCTTGCTGGACAAGAGGGAACTTCATACCCAGAGTCTACAACAATAAACCACAGAAACGTGGAGTTCTCTACAGATTTTCTTGGTGTCACCTCAGTGACCCAGTGCATGCTGCTGGCTTCCTACTGTAAGCACCTGAGACTGTACACCTGAGAGCTTACTAAGTCATCTGTGGTCCCCTACATAGGGCAGCCAGGCAATGTTGAGGAGCTGGTGCCCCTAGCACAACTATCAGCCAATGATACAACTGAAAGATAAATACCCCCGATTCCTCAGAGAGGAATAAAATAAATACTCCATTACCCCTCAGGAAGTATCACTCTGAGCCATGCATTCTATACTATTTTCCAAAGCCCTCATCAGCCTTGAGCCCCAGCTTCCCACAATAGTAATCTCCTCTTAAACATACACTGTATTGTTTTTTCCCATCCATCTTTTCCTTCTTCAATTGTGCTTTCTGGGATTACCTCCAAAATAAACTACATGCAATAGAATTCTAATTTCAGAATTCATCACTGGAGGAACATTTAGATTCAGGACAATGTGGCTATCCTGCATTGAAACACAGGTGGAGTGTTGGCACAGTATAGAAGTAGTAACATATCTGAGGTGCCATCTAGGTAAAACTTCTTGTTTTACAAATTGATTCCAGGATTCAAACATGAATATCTGTCAAGTTATTTTGCCAATATACCTTGTACTTTAAAGCCATAAAATCTTAAAGCTGGAGTAGTACCTAATCCATTGGTTTTTAAACTCTTTTTCACTTGTAGTGATTTTCTTTTTCAGATGAAGTATTATTAACAGCAGAAAATGTTTGTTGAACTATTTCTCTTACTGCCTTTGTGCTAAGCACTTTCCATATACCTTGTTATTTAATTTTCTCAATAATATGACGATGTAGCTTCCATTATTTTACATGAAAGGAAATTGAAATCTTACATAGACACCCCCTCACCACCACACATGAAGTAGGTGAATGCAGGAATTCTTTAGAAGAAGTGACTGGTGGCTGTAGACAGAGTTCATGTGATAAATGACTTTCTTGGACAGGAACATGCTATTGGGACACTGCATGGACATGTAACCCAACTCCAACCCCTAGGAATGGAGACACAGCAGCACAGAACTTTCCTTTGCGACTTTAGAAAATACCCTTTGGTGGATCATCTGCAGCTGTTTCCTCTTTCCTTCAGGCTTGCCATCTCACCAGCATTTCTGAAGCCCCATTTCTCAGCACATGCATCTACATAGATACTTCACCCAAAAACTTGGCCTGGCCATAGTACAAGCTCACGGTGTCATATTTACCCTGTATGTATAATTAAGGTCATAGACCTGGCTCTGAAGGTAAAAAAGAGACAAACAATATTTCACTAACAGTTAAAGGAAAGTTTTTTTTGCCCTAATATCCCTCTGTTCTTTGGTATCTACCTCACATGCCTGCTCCTACCAACAATGTGGCAATGAATACAGCCAAGCTCAGGTCTCCCTGCTGCTAAACTTCCACCCAATAGCTGACTTTCCCTACCTGTTAGCATCTGCAGGCATTATAATTGTCCAATGTTTATACTAACCAATATGTGACTAGAAACTCTTGAATGACAGATCGCCAGTTCCACAGAAACTAAAAACTATGCCAAAATAAATTGAAAGAGTCTTCAGATTAGAGACTAGACGTCAATGTGGTGTGCTTCCACTGACATAGCTGCATTTGGAGCTGCACATGGGACCAAGGAGGACTGTGCAGCAATTGTGAGAAAACGCAGCTTAACATAAAATGTACATCGTTTGTGGCCGCTACCACAGTGTAGGACCCTCTTTGACGACCTGTATAATAGATTAGTAGTTACATGAGCTTTTTGCTTAGAAGTAATGGTTCTCCTTTTGGACCAGTGGCTGGCATTGTTACTTTTGCTTTTGGAAATCCCATAAAGGAAACATGAGCCTATTTTCATTCATACAGTCAATATTTATTGAATTCTGTCAAACATTGTTATATGGGCCATGAAGTTTCGGATTCATGGATAGAGATCCTGCCCTCATGGAGTTGAAATGCTAACTGGGGAAGATGGGCAATAAACAACTAAACAACAACAAAAAAAACATTTTACTTAGCAACAAGAGCTCTGAAGCATGAAACAAGATGATGATAATTGACTAGGGAAATAGGATTGGGAAGGGGGTGGTGAATTTAGATTGGCTGCCCAGGAAAGCTCTCTCTGGAAGAAGCAACTTTAGAAGTGAGATCTGAAGGATAAGGAGCCAGCTATATAGGCCATTGTCTTCCCTCTAATAGCATTCATCATGTCCAATTCTGTATGTTCATTAGTCACACATGTTGGTTCTCTCATTATCCTATCCCCTTGAGGGCAAGGATCTTTTCCACACTGTCTCTCCATAAGCACCCAGGACAAGACGAGGACTGGGTAATATTTTGCATTGAAAGAACAAATAATAATGGGTTAAATGTGTGTCTATCTGAATGAAAAAATTAATACATGTGTGAATGTGTGAATACATGAACAAACTTAAAGCCTTAATCCCTAGTGAATTTATAAATAGAAAGCAAAGAATAATTAAAAAATATTTTTATAACTGAAAATAAGCTTTGAGTCTCAATGATTATTTGAACTTTAAGTAATCAGAAAGGAAATGTAAGACACAACTGAAAGGTCTTAGTCACTTTGAAACAGTTAACAAAGCAAACCCAAGACAAAATCCAACAAAGGCCAAGCTCTCTCCCCTCTGGCTCATCCAAAACAGAATTAGAGAATGCACATAGAAATAGCACTATGCCTCCTACAGGAAGCCTCACAGGAGTTCTCACCTGAGCCCACTCCCATTTAACACCAAAGGTATATATTTGAGCATATACATTGAATTTCTTTGCCCTGTGGAGGATTCCAGTGATTTTTAAGCACAAGAAAAAAGTCTTCATTTCACCCTTACCTGCAGGGCCCAATACACCATCTGTGAGCAACTGATGATATTTACCCTCCATACTGCATAAGGAGCTTATCAAATGCTACAAAGTCAGGAATGCAGAGAACTTGAAGCAGTTTTTTACAGCTTTGATAAGATATCTACATTCACTTTTCTAAGCCTTCCCCTCGGTTTTGAGGTTATTTGGCTACCAGCCTCATATGTCACTGTCCCTCCTCTTATATATCTTATAAAGATGTGGATTATGGCCAGCTCCACCAAGAAAGCACACTGACAGACAGTAGCTGTACTTTTTGTGAGCATAGCATAGCATAGCATAACATATAAGCTTGTTGAATCGCTATGTTTTATACCTGAAACTATATAACATTGTGTGTCAACTATATTCAAATTATAAAATTAAATTAAAAAAAAAAAGAAAGTGTACTTGTACTCCTGACCTTATTTCTATGTGTTCATGTCTGCCTGTAACATAGGGATGGGGGTTCTAGTCCTCTGTAGTAGAAGACATGCCTTGGAGTTCCAACTAGCATTTCACTGACCAAGGCAGGATTGTCTCCACTTGAAGTCTCAAAATCCTGCCATGTTCTTAAATCTTATTCTCCAACCATAGCTGGAGTTATTGAGGCTTAAAGTTTGTGGAACTTATTTTATTCACTTGATATACTTCCATACTGTATACCAAACACTGTTCTTAACATTTTATAAGTATTAACTCATTTAATTCTCATAACAACCCTATGAAGTAGGTATTATTGCTATCTTCATTTTACGTATGGAGAAATTAGGATGAAATATGTTAAGTCACCCACTCATGGCCATCCAGCTAGTAAGTGGCAGACTCTGGATTTGAATCCAGTCATTCTGTATTGTTAACTTCACATGACTCTACCCACATAAATAAAGGGCAAACACTTCCTGGTACAGGACCTCAGACCCATAAATTACCTGTCTATCCTATTCCCCTCTCACCTCCAAAAGTCCTGTTGGTCTGGGACATTTTAATGTTCAGGGAAACACTAAGGGGTCTAATTAGCACAGAGACCAATGTAGGACTGCCTAGTTTGGAGGCATGTTTCTTTCTCATGGGCGTTTCTTAGTCTCTGTATCCTAGTTTGTACGGTTAATTATACAAAACTTATGTGGATGACTGTAGTATATCACAGAAGTGGTTATGGAATTTCTTCAAGGTAATACAGGTAAAGTGCCTTAAGGTAAGGCCTGGAATTTAGTAAATGTGCAATTAATGTTAACTATTGTTGCTTGCCTGCATCTTCTAAATATAAAGATTCTAAATCTGGTGGTCCATGTACTTTACCAAACATAATAATAACCAGGGAAGTTTGATAGATGTGCATTCCTGAGTGCCACTCCCTGAAATTATGGTTCAGTAGGTTTCAGGGAGTAGTGGGGAACAGGAATTCAAAGGGGATCCTGATACAGTAGTTCTCAGATTCTAAGGTATCCATTTCCTCAAAGAGAACATTGTAGCAATCTGCATTTAAATTCTCTGAAACTATAAGAAGTAGCCATTGTTGAAGTAGTCAATGGACTTTGGCCTCCTTAAAAGAAGTACAAATGGTCATGGAAGTTAGTGGCAATGAGAGTAAGTGAAACTAACAACTGTTCACTTTGCTCTCTCTATAAGCACAAATATTTCCCAGACAGCCCTACGTTGTAGGGAGTTGGGTTAACTACAATAATAACTGATGCTTTCTGAGTGTTTCCACAGGAAAGCCACCTTTCTAAATGCTTTTATGAATTTCCCATTGATTTTTTCCAACAACTATTATTAAAAAAGATAATGTTTATTTATTTTTGAAGGAGAGAGAAACAGAGTGTGAGCGGGGGAGGGGCAGAGAGAGAGGGACCCACAGAATCCACAG
This sequence comes from Felis catus, assembly GCF_018350175.1. Taxonomy (NCBI): domain Eukaryota; kingdom Metazoa; phylum Chordata; class Mammalia; order Carnivora; family Felidae; genus Felis; species Felis catus. The sequence goes on from NC_058382.1 coordinate 24,345,590, forward strand.
CAGGCTCCAGGCCCTGAGCTGTCAGCACAGAGCCCAACGCAGGGCTTGAACTCACAAACCACGAGATCATTACCTGAACTGAAGTCGGATGCTTAACTGACTGAGCCACTCAGGCGTGTCTAACAACAACTCTCCTCTCCTCTCCTCTCCTCTCCTCTCCTCTCCTCTCCTCTCCTCTCCCCTCTCTCCTTTCTCCTCTCTCTTGATGACAGAAATGAGGCTTTTGGGTTGATCAAAGTCACCTAAACTGATAGTTTTAGTTCCTACTATATTACCTACTGTTCAATCCCAAAACCTAATGATCTCAATTAGTATGACACCAGGTGTTAAAGCTAGTGTATGAAAACCCAACATTTCTGGCCATGCCACATATCTGTGCCATATGACTTCCTCAAATAACTTGAATATAGGCAGTTGACCTAAATGTAAGTTATTGTCCCAAAGACCCAGGCATAGGTCAGTTTTGACAGAATTTTAAATTTATTTCTTTACATTTATTTATTTTTGAGAGACAGAGAGAGACAGACCAGGAGTGGGGGAGGGGCAGAGAGAGAAGGAGACACAGAATCCAAAGCAAGCTCCAGCTCTGAGCAAATTTTCAGCACAGAACCTGATGCAGGCTCAACCCATGAACCGTGAGATCATGACCTGAACTGAAGTCGGATGCTCAACCAAATGAACCACCCAGGCGGCCCTAATTTTGACAGAATTTAAGGAATAGGAAAGTGTGTATAATAGATATACATATAATAGTGTGTATACAAAGTCCATTAATGTGTTTAGTTTTTAGCAAATATGTAAAATAGCCAATAAACTTTGTCTTTCAACAATGTATTTCAAAGATGCACATTGACCTGTGTACATGTTCCGGTGGTGTGGCCTTTGTACATGACATTTTGGGACCTCTTCTTTTAACATAGCTTCCAGACCAGTTTTTCAGCCTCATAAAAACCAATATGTTATTCCATAGTTAATTATGTTAAATAAAGCACAGTATTATGCAGTTTGAACAGATTTGAGAACATTTTGACTATCACCTAATATTAAATCCTCTCAGAAGATGCATATTTATCTTCATTGATAAAAGCCTCCAAAATGGCCAATAGGCAATGATGTACTTCATAAGTTTGATGCAAAGTCTATTTTGAACAAAAGTTGTATGCTAGTTAGAATGCTTTGGACTACAAATAACAGAAAACCCAAAATGGCTTAAACAATCTCATACTATCTTATGTAGCAAACAGAATGATGTAGAGAAGTTCCTAAATTGGGTAATTCAGATGCACAACAGCACTATCAAAATTCAGGTTCTTTCCACCTTAATATTCTGTTATTATCATCTTACTGACTTTGACTTCAGCTTGTTCCCTTCATGGTCCCAAGTCTCTACTTCAGGCATCACATTGTCACAATCCAATGCACAGAATCTGAAAAAGACCTATTTCTACCATATGTTTCTTTTTAAGAGTCAAGAAATCTTTTCTAGATATCTGTAAGCCACAATAAGTCCTCATGCCTCACTGTCCATATTTATATCCCATTCCCTTCTTAAGCTTGATACTAGCAAAGAGAATGGAATCAGCATGATTGCCTTAGACTAGTGAAGTTCATCCCATGGGATTGAGAAAAGTGTTCCTTCCTGAATGCAATTACTATGTGAGAATATAAAGACCTATACAAAACTTCAAATGAAGATGAAGTTATAAGGTATTTATAGACCACCTATAGTGTCTGTTATAAGAGCCAATTAGAGATTATACAATGTTCCATAAGTTATAAACCTTTAAAGAAGACATCCTTTGATGTTTAAGTTCTAGGGAGTTTGTTTTATTTTTACTTTTTTCAACGTTTATTTATTTTTGGGACAGAGAGAGACAGAGCATGAACGGGCGAGGGGCAGAGAGAGAGGGAGACACAGAATCGGAAACAGGCTCCAGGCTCTGAGCCATCAGCCCAGAGCCCGACGCGGGGCTAGAACTCCCGGACCGCGAGATCGTGACCTGGCTGAAGTCGGACGCCCAACCGACTGCGCCACCCAGGCGTCCCAAGGGAGTTTGTTTTAAAATCAGCCAAATTACCTTACGGTTACAGCACAGAAAAATCCCAATAATAATCAGAATGAAAGAAGTGATTCAGTCAGGATTACAAGGTTGTAAAGAGTAGAAATTGACTGTGGCCAATTTAAAAAGAATAAAAAGATATATTGGAAAGACATGATGGAGCTCACAATACTGAAAGCTGAAAATCCATGATCAGAAAAGAACAAGCACTAAGACAGTCTACAGGCTCTGCAGAGATAATCTGATTGACTGAGCTTATAATACTCAGTGCCCACTGGTCCATTAGGGCAAGGCAGGCACCTTGACTGATAGCCCCATCAAGACTGCCCTGAAGGACTGAGAAGTGATCCCTCAATAAGAAAGCAGGAGACAGCTGCAAAAGAAGGGAACTTCAAGGCCAAGAGGCCCCACATAACAAATATTCAATACAAACACCAAAGAGCCTTGTCTGGGAGGGCAGATATTGCACACACTGACAACAGATCTAATCTTGGGACATGAGAAGATGAGGGTGTCAGGATTAACCAAGCCTATTTTTAAGCCCCAGAGACTGACCATCAATTTTCCAGAAATCCTGCTTAGTAGATGCTGTTTACTCCAGGGCCACTTTCTTATCAGGTCAGGACAACTACACAACTGCTTCCAGCTGTTCCTGTCCAATGGGATTCACCTCACCTGGAAATGCCAGAGCAGTTATACCCTGTCCCTGTGTGTATTAATCTACATTCTGTAGAAAGTCAGAAGTGAAAAGACCTTTTAAACATTTACTACCAATAAGGAGAAAAATAAATCCATAGTTTTTTTTTTAAGAATCAATGAGTTAAATAAAATATTTACAATGCTGTAGAGATGCTTCCACATTCCAAATAACATGAGAGAGGCTAAAAGCTAACATTTGGACCCATTTGCCTAGCACTGAATGGAGTAATCAAGTAACTGTCACTTTGAGATGCAACCCAGAAGGCCATCACACATAACTAATCTGGTAACCACAGCAACCTGTATACATCTCATCCCGACTTTGACTAAATAGTTATTTAAATAAGATAAATATAATTATGGGATTCACTTTAATATCAATAAACAAACAGAACCATCTTAACTTTGAAAATAGTCTCTTAAAAGCTTAAGAAGGGACACATGAAACTGGTTTTTA